>NW_006293779.1:1452298-1454898 GCF_000327345.1 Myotis davidii | reverse complement strand
GGGAAAATTATTAAATATCCAGTTTACAATTTTTGGAACAATGGCCGTGTGCAAGTTGAAGTCTTGTCTGTGTTTGAAAATATAGTTATATGTAATATAACTTGTGAGGTTAGTTTCAGAGATTATGATTTTGAATATTGTGGATTTAGGAGACTTTTTTTGGACCACTTGAAAAATAGCATAGTGCCTTATATGGTCACCTTTAACTGTTGATGTGTTTACTGCCTAGTGTTCACAATTTTTTCCAAGTTAAGAGTGATGAACTTAAAAATACCAATGTGGTACTCACAAATATAAAAGGAGATTCAGATTATTTTTTCTATTCAGCTATAACCTTACTATAAATATTGTAAGCTGTGTTAGACCATCTCAGTAGCAGTTTTTAGTGTAACATGTTTAAAAGGTATAACTTAGAGCCAGACTCAGAGCAGAATAAAGTCCAGACTTCTTAGACTGGCCTTGGTTATCAAGGATCTTTGTAATCTGACTCTTACCAGGAAATGGATGTGAGAACTTTTGCTTCTCTTAAAGCTATTCTGCAGCAAGTTAGTTCAGTTACAAAATGAAAAAAGGTTTGATGTCTCCTGAAGCCAGATAGAGAGACTGGAATTTAGAATCTGAAAACCTGGCTTTAAGCTCTGGCTCTGATACTGAGCAAGTGATTGTATCTCAGAACCTCCATTTTTTCATCTGTCATATGGAGATGATAACATTTCTTCTCCCTACGGCACTTAATGAGTTACCTGAGTTACTCTTTTGAGGATGTTGATAGTGTGATGTGGAATCTGTTGGCAGAAATCCTGGGTTTGAATTCTGGCCCCATTGCTTATTGGCTTTATAACTTTACTAGAGGCCCAGTGCACGAAATTCGTGCATGGAGCTTGGGCCCTTGCAGCCCCAGCTTCGTCTGGAAGGTCATCTGGATGGTTGTTCTGCTGTCTGGTCTAATTAGTATATTAGCTCTTTATTATATAGGATAAGTCATTTAAAATCATCACTGAAACTTAGGTTTCTCCTTGTGAAACGGAGAAACACTTTATAAACTCTAAAGCACTCTGAAAATTGCTCTTTATGGTTGAACAGTAGGTCTGATCGACAAATCAATGAATATAATTTTATATTTTTTTCAGGTGCTTTGGGCAAAAGGACTCGGTTCCAGGAAAATTATGTGGCACAGCTTATTCTAGATGTAAGAAGGGAAGGGGTTGCATTTTCAAATGGAGAATTCAGTCCAGCTCCGACTCCTCAGGAACATTTAACTAAGGTGAGGAGGATCCTGAGTTATTTAATATATTTTAAAAGTATATATACACATATACATGTATATATGTATTTTGTTGATTTTTAGAGAGAGAGAAGGATGGAGAGATAGAAACATCGATGAGAGAGAATCATTGATAGGCTGCCTCCTGCAAGCCCTCCACTGGGAATGGAGTGTGCAACCGGGTCATGTGCCCTGATCGGGATTTAAACCATGACTTCCTGGTTCATAGATCGATGTTCAACCACAGAGCCACGCCGGTTGGGCTAAACTTTTCTTATTGAATTTATTGTGGTGACACTGGTTAATAAAATTATATAGGTTTCAGGTATACAATGCTACCGTCCATCATCTGTATATTGTATTGTGTTTACCAACACAGTAAGTCAGGTCTCCTTCCATCACCATTTATCCCCCTGTATCCTCCTCCACATCCCCCCCTCCCTTTCCCTCTGAACCATCATACTGTTGTCTGTGTCCATAAGTCTTTCTTTTTTTCTTTGCTTAATCTCTTAAGTGTGGCATTTAGAAAACTTAGAACTTACAAATGTGGCTCCCTTTTAAAAATTATGAAAGGCCTGTGTTGAAAAGGGATGGCCACCAGGGTGTGCTGTGCAGCAGCCAGCCGAGCCACAATGGGTTCTTAAACTGGACTCAGAAGAAGGAGCTGCGGCCGTGTGTCCCGATGTTGCCATGTTAACACTGCTGCTGGTGAAGGAGCGGAGGGGGGAGCAAGAGAACCCTCTGCTCTTTCGGCTCTGCGGGCCAGACAGAACACCTGAATGGGCCGGATCTGGCCCGTGGGCCGTAGTTTGCCCACGGCTGTTTTAGCTACTTTTATTGAATTACTAGGGGCCCAGTGCATGAATTTGTGCACCTTGAAAGGCACTGTGGGCTGAGAGGCTGTGGTAGGCACAAGGGTGGGTCTCCATGCCCCTGCCCGGCCCCTTCCACCATGGCTCCTGGTCCCCTGTCTGCCAGCAGCCCTGCTCCCACCACCGCTGCTCCCACACGCTGACGGCACTGGCCCTGCTCCCACCCAATGACGACGCTGAGTGATTAGGGCCGGCGCCAGCAGCAGGTGTGAGTGGGGCTGACACTGTCAGCAGGTGCGAGTGGCGGCTGCTGCCCCCGTGGCCCCCTCAGGAGCAGGGGGAGGTGGAGAAGCCCTCACGGGTGATCAGGGCCAGCAGCTGCTGCTCACACCTGCTGATGGAGTTGAGTGATTGGGACCAGCGCTGGGCACTGGCAGCAGGTGCGAGCGGCAGCTCTGGTGCTGGCTACGGGTGTGAGCGGGGCCGGTGCTGGCAGTGGGGGTGAGCAGCGGCTCCAGCGCCCG
>NW_006293779.1:1409705-1452275 GCF_000327345.1 Myotis davidii | reverse complement strand
CACCATCAGCGGGTGTGAGCAGCGGCTACTGCTCCAATCGCCCCTCAGGAGCAGGGGGAGGTGGAGAAGCCCTCAGGGATGATCGGGGCCATCAGCCACCACTCACACCTGCTGATGGCACCGAGCAATTGGGACCAAGACCGGGTGCTGGCTACGGGTGTGAGCGGGGCCGGTGCTGGCAGTGGGTGTGAGCAGCGGCTCCAGCGCCAGCAGTGGGTGCAAGTGGGGCCGGCACTGCAGGTGCGAGTGCCAGACAGGACATGGCGAGGGAGCAAAGAATTTTCAGTAACCACCAGAGGCTCGCCCCGATGACAGTGACCGGCACCCCACCTTGGTCTGGCACCCCCACTCACCTGCTCCACCATCCCACCGTAGCCAACCCTCGCCATGTTCTGCACACACTCCCTGGTGGTCAGTGCACATCATAACGAATGGTTGTTTTGTTGTGTTGGTTCCACCGTTTGGTCTATTTGCATATTAGCCTTTTATTATATAGGATTAGAAAAACAATTTAAATCAAATTTGTTGAGGAAATGTTTACATAAAATAATATATACCTATTTTAAATGTTCAGTTTTGGTGAGTTCTGATAAATAGAGACACATGTAACCACCACCGTAATAAAAATATAGAACCATGTCCATCATGCCAGAAAGTCCACACATATTCCTGCAATCACTTTCCCTTCCACTGATCTGTTTTCTGTCACAGACTAGAGCTGTTTTTCTAGAATTTCAAATAATAGAATCAGACACTATGGCTCTTGTGTCTGGTTTCTTTCACTTAGTATAATGTTTGAGAGTCACTGATATTTTGATAGCAGTGGTTAGCTCCTGTTTATTGCTCAGTTGATACAATGTGCTTATCCATTCCCCTGTTGGTGGACCATTGAGCTGTTTCTAGTTTTTGGCTATAAGGAATAAAACTGCTTGGAAGATTTGTGTGTACGTCTTTGTGTGAACATATCTTTTTACTGTTAGCTTCTACTTTAAGGTCTGTGATCAGTTTTTGTTTAATTTTTGTATAGGGTATGAGATAGAGGTGAGGGTCTTTTTTTTTTCTCCCCTAAATGTATCTCCAGTTGTTCCAGTCATTTATTGAAAAGACTTTCCTTGATTAAATCACCTGTGTACTTTGTTGAAAATCAACTGACCATATAATGCGGACCTAAAATTTTAGACTCTATTCTATTCCATTCAGATATATGTCTGTCTTTATTCCAGTACCACACTGTCTTGGCTTTGTAGTTATTCTTAAAATCAAGTATTCTGTCAAGTCCTCTAGGTCTTCAGATTTTGTTCTTTTCAAACTGTTTTCCATTCCAGATCCTGTTGAGCAGTAGAGCTGGGAGTTGATGTTTTAGTTTATAGTGTAGAGGCAGAGCAGGAAGAGTACAGTAGGCTCAGGCAATGATAACTGTTATTCTCTATTGATATTGTCAACGTATTCCTGAGGTATAGGTGGCCTGTCCTCTATTTCTACACAGTAAGTTGTCCTCAAATAAGTGTTTCAAGAGAAAACCTGTTAACCATAGGTAGACATTGTATAATTTTAAACAAGGTATTTTATCCTTCCCTAGCAATCAGTTGCATACAGTTTTGGTCTAAGTATTTTCTTTTGTATTCCACCAGAATCTTGAGCTGAATGATGATACTGTTCTAAATGAGATAAAGTTAGCAGATAGTGAACAGTATCAGATGCCCAACCTGTGTGCCGAAGAGCTGGCTGTTATCCTTGGAATCTGGTAAGTTAATGACCTGCTTGGCTACATTGAACACCTTGCATGTGGGCTCTCTTGTGTTGGGGAAATCTTTATTCAGGAGGTCCCAAGAGTTCTGGGTGAAGAGGGACTCTTGTAATGCTGCTCAAGACCCAGAATAATTAGGTAACCCAATCAAAAAGTTAGAGATTAGAGACCTCAGGAATCTCCTGGGAGTTGGTATTCTCCTCCTTCTCCTCCCTTCATAAGCAAAATTCCTTTGGTTAGCTTTAGCTAGAAATAGACTCTTAATAAAATATTTAGAAGAGGTGAGAATGAGTATTTTGAACTCTGGGAACTCTGAGTATTTAGATCTCAAAAGGTAGACTTATTTTTGAATATTGTAGAACCTTATTTGTGGTGGAAATAGTTTTTTCTTTTATTCTTATATTTTTTTCTATTTTGAAGTAATTTCACATTTGGAAAAAGTTGCCAGGGCAAGGCATTGCAAAGAATTCAAGAGAATCATCTTCAAACACGATACTCTATCACTGGAGTACTTTAGTGTGTGATTCCTGCAAGCAAGCGTGCTTTTGTACATGTCACATTACAATTCTCAAAATCAGGAAAATAACATTCATGCTTACTCTCCTTTAATACTCAGATTCCATTCAAGTTTGCCAGGGTCCCAGGAGCCTCCTCTGTGGCATGGGAGCCTGTCTAGATGTGCGTTGCAGTTAGTTGTTATATCCTTAGTTTCGGCCAATCTGTAACAGTTGCTCAGTTTTGCTTGGCTTTCATGATATTAACACTTTTGAAACTTAAAAGCCAATTATTTTGTAGACGTTCCCCCGGTTCCTTTTTTTCCTAGTAAAATAAATTAAGTTGACATTTAGTACACTGAGCACATTTTGTCAGTATTTTACTACTTTCTGTACTTATCTTTGGCAAACTCCTATCTGCATTTGTATATAATGTAGTAATATTAAAATATGTGCTTTCAAATATCTGAAATAAGTTTACTTTGTCTTTCAAAAATTAGATTTCATTAGACGCAACATGCATTTTAGGAGTAATTTATCTTTTTTTAATTTAAAGCACAAATATGCAAAAGAATAACCCAGTGCATAAGTTAACTGAAGAGGAGTTGCTGGCATTTACATCGGTGAGTAATGTCTTCCTTCTTTCCATTTTCTTTTCTTATAGATTGTTTTGCCTCTGGTACATTCTTGCCTCAAATTGCTCACCTTGGGACACTGCCACTTAAGGAAATTAAGGGAACAAAAACTCATCATTTTTGTTTCCAAACTGCACCTATCTTACTGCTGACTTAAACTTAAGTATTTTTCTTTGTGCTTGCTTGGCTTTAAGGGCAGTGACCAAATATTTCTTGTTCATTTTTGTTCCCAGAGCATTACACAGAATAGGTGCTCAATAAATACTGAAATAGGTGCTCAATGTTGAATGAATGAATGAAGTGACAGAGCAAAAGTTTGAATTTTCACTCCAAAGCCTACCTAGTATACAGCTCTGTTGTAAAAGCCAGGGTATTGCCTACCTGGGTGTGATGAGTAGAGGATTTCAGGGAGCTAGGAGCCAAACCAGGAGAGCATGGGCTATAGAGGCTGGGGAGGGAGGTGGTGTTGAGCATGAGGGGTGCTTGCTCAACAGTGTAGAGGGTCAGGAGAAAAGGCTATGGGCTTTGATAATTGGAGTGCATTACTTATCTCTAAGGACAGTTTCAGTGGACTATCTGGGTAGTCATTCTAGAGAATTAAGGAGGGAATGGGGTATGAGAAAACAAAGTTGATAAAGACCACAGGTGGAGAAAATGGCAATGAAAAGGAAAGAGTAATAGATGTTTGAGGATTTGAGATCAAAGAAGGCTTTTCAAGAAGGGAAAGGTCACAGATGAAGGGGTCACTCAGTATCTTTTTAGCTTTAGGGAGAGAAAGAGGATACGCACATCTTTAATGAACACAAGCCGCTTAAGATACATAATTTTTTTTCAAAGACATTTTTATATCATGGTTGAGACTCATGCTAGAATTCTAATGTTTTATTCCTTTAGTTATTTTTCAGATAAGGCAAAATTAAAGTATTTTATCTGGTAGAAAGAAAAGCTCGCTTACTTTGTACTGTAATATAAATTTTGCAGTAACTGTTTTCTGCATATTGCTTTGAAACTGGTTGGATGTTAATCCTTTGAGTCCTCGGGGTGCCCTTTTTATTTTCCCACTTATTAGAAATCTTTGGTATTTATCATATAGCATGTCTGTGTTTAGATTACTATGTAAAAATCTCCGTATTGTTACATATGCTATCAGGAATTTGACAAGTAAAGTGTTACAAACATTTTTAAAAAGACATTAAAATTATTATGCACTTCCCATCTATTTATGCAGCTAATATCTATTGAAAACCTGATATGTACTAGGTATTGTGCTGGTCATCAGGGATTCAGCAGTGAATAGTCTTCTAAGCGTTTACATCAATTTACATTCTTGTGGGGGAAATACACAATAGACAAAGAGAGAAATACATACTTAATAGAAGTGCACAGGAGAAATGTAAAGCAGGGTAAGGGGATAAAAATGGGAACTGGATGGTAGTGTTAGACAATGTGGTGGGGAAGGTCTCAGTGAGAAGATGCTATTGAACCTCACGTCAGCATGAAGTGAGGCCCAGGGCAGGATGCGGGTCTCTGGAACGGTGCTGAGCTTGAGTCAGTGTCAGAGCTGGAGGGGGACAAGTGTTGATAAATGATGACTAGGACTCTTGGGTTTCTTCTGATGACTGAGGTAAACAGGATGTAGCATATGATAGAAAGTGTTCCTGCTGGCCCCTCTTGGGGAGGATGGTCGGTAGCAACATCCTCTCGGGTCTGGTCTCATAAGCAGTTTATTGTGGAACATATATCATCCATAGTTATCCTGGAAAGACATTAAAATACTCTATTTCCATTCAAACATTTAATTTTCTTTTTAGCTTTTCCTGGGGTTGGAGTATATTTCTTCTCTTTTAAACGTTTCTTTTTCTACTTCTTTTGTGATTCTCTATTATTATAATATTTTATTTCTTTTTCCATTGTTCCTCTAAATTGTGAGGTGCTTCTGAAGATAACTGTTGGGATCCAGCCCCAGTAGGTCCAGGGGTTCCCAAAGGTGTGGACGGAGTCAGCGAAGAAGGAATGACACAGAGACAGCAGTGTTTAGATGATCAGCATAGCCAGGCTCTCTAGCCAGGTTCTCCAGCCAGGTTCTGTCTTTATTGTCCTGTTACATCTGTATTTATACCAGTTGATTTTAATGCTATCCATTCTATTCCAAAGGTTAGAGACCCCTGGGGATGTGGGCCCAACAAGTCCCAAATTTATTGTCAACAGTCTTAGTCCAAGTTCTTCATAAGTAGCATATGGTTGGTATTTCTGTAACACTAGGGGGTTTCACTGATTTATTCTCTTCCTTAGTCCTGTTAATCCCTAACTCCAGGGAAAAAAATCCCCATCTGGGGAAACAACCTTTCTCGGAGAGGTGACCTTGGTTAAAACACATAGCTCTAAGAAGGGGAGCAAACATATTAAGAACAGTATGCCATATACGCCAGGTCCCTTGAAACATATGCTATGCAGATGTTTCTTCCCTGCAGTGACTGTGTCAAGCAGCAAGGATGGACCGGCTTCCGGCAGATAACTTCTGATGCTCATTAACTCATCCTTCCTGGCTTGCAGTGAAGGTCAAGGTCATCAATTCAAGTTTCATACTATTCCCTTAAGGGTTTTGTAACACACACACACACACATACATATATTTTGCTCTCTCTCCTCCTCGAGGTCATTTCCAAATCAGAACTGACCCAAGGACTGATTTCCTTTTGGAGGAAAGCTATTTGATCACAGTGCTTCCTAGTGCTAGGCCTAAAGAGATGAGTGTGGGAATCCCAGGTAAATCTGTAATTGGTAAGAAGTAGGGCAAGGAACTTATGAATGAGGAGAGCTTTTAGGAGCCCATATGTACTTTGGGCTCTATACCACCTCATTCTTTTTTTAATCCCAAAGAAAGTACACAGAATACAGCAGAAAAACCCATATCAGCCCTTGTCAACTCTTCCTTCATCTATCAGTACTTCCTCTTATCCCTGCTTTGTACATGATACTGCACTGGATAATACTGAATTAGAAGTGGCTCCTGGTATTAATGAAGAGTTTCATTGACATTGATATCTTATATAACTACATATCCTTATATAAATATCTTTTATTTATAATCTATTATTTATGACTCCAAAAGAGTATTTGAGGTAAGAGGGAACTCTTTTAGGTGCTACCCCACTTCTGAACTCGTAAACTTTTGTCTGTGCTTCTCTTTGAGCAAGAATCATCTTTGGGCTTACATTATAATTACGTATGTATATGTTCTATCTTCCCCACAGACTATAAACTCCCAGTTTTAGTGGCTGGGTTCTATTCTTCTCTGGGTCTTCTACAAGGCCTGGAACTATGCTTCAAGGCTTTACTCATAGTTGTTACTCAATAAATGTATGGAGAAGGCTAAAGTGCAGGAGCCCGAAACTCAGGCATGTACCCTGACAGGGAATGGAACTGGCAACCTTTTGGTGCATGGGACGATGCCCAACCAGCTGAGCCACACCGGCCGGACTAAAGGAATAGGATTTTTAAGTGGATAAGACCTGTTTGGAATTGGCCATAGATGTGGAAGAGAAGGGGACAGAGAGGAAAGAAGTAGCATCCCCTTTCTTGCTGGGCAGCCATTACCCGCTCTGTAGCAGTGTTGGCGGCCTAGGACTGGGGTTGTGAACTACTGAGATTATGAGGTGTCTTCCTTTGCTGATAGAAGAGCAAGTACAACAGAAGTCTTAATACTCCCACCAGATACTTTTGTAAACATTAGAGGGACAGGACATGGTTATTGGACATTTGGTAAATATTTATTGAATAAACAAATGAATGGCTTATTGGTCCTGAATTTCATTCAGTTTTAATGAGCTGTCCTGAAGTTTAATACAATGATTTCATTCAATTTTAATGAACTGTCCTAAAGTGTATTACAATGTAATCTCTTTTTGTAGAAGTTTTTGCCAATGTTTTCATGTTGCTGTAGCATGTTGAAATATATGTGAGATGTGTTGGGAAAATGTTTTAATTCAGCAGTGTCAGAAGTTTGTCTTAAAAGGAGTACTTTATTTTTTTTTAGTTGTCATTATGTAGTGCTATTCCTGAGATATATCCGCACGTTTCAGGAAAACTGAATGAGTCATAGTAAAAATAACCCAATCTGTATTAGAGAGACTTTACGTCGTATCGGCTTGATAATTTAAAATTAGCTGTTATCTACGTTATTTCCTTTCAGATGAGCCAAGTCAGTTACATTCAGTAATGCTTTTAATTTCCTCTCATTGTTGAAAATGGGAACAATTTTGTTAATTCAGACAGGTGTTTCAGTTTTAATTGGCAAAAGTTTTGCTTAAGTGTGAATTGATATTGGCAGCCTGCCCTCTGACTGTCTGCCCAAAACCCCAAGGTCACTGGAAATGAAAAAAGGAAAAAGAAAGATCTTTGGAAGTTACACATTGCATGCTATGTATTTTCTCTTTCTGCTATTAATTTTAAACCTATTAATAAATACTTATGAACATAAAATAGTTTGCGAACCACTTTTACAGATTTAAATGATCACCTATTTTTTTTTCTAGAGCATCATTTCTTAATTTTAATTTTTTAAGGTAGGTGATACAACTTTGTAGGATAGCCACAACACTTCCGATAGTTTGTGTTAGCATTACATGATGACATGTTCTGTATTAAGTGGCATAGTTCAGAATTTTGATTTTCATTGTGGTTTGAATGCTTGTCTTCCAAAATGTTACTCTGTGTATTTAAATTTAATAGGCATTTATTGATAATGATCCTCAGCAATTGACTGAGCAAGTAGTTAGTATACAGTATTGTTTACGGAATAATAACAAGAAAAGTAAGTCTGTAAATGTTCAGTATAGACACAACCCTCATAGACGTAACTACATGTTAGAAGTCAGCAACAACGTAACATTTTTTAAAGAATATTTTCAGTTCATGATGGGTTGAATCCACAGATGTGGAATCCCTAGTTATGGAGGGCCAGTTGTTATTTGACTATATTTCTTTGCAAGTATATATGGTACGTTCGGCAAGACCATATGCTGGGCCAGTAAAACAGATCTCAGTGGATAAAAATAAACATCATGAGGAATATATTCTCTTTCTACAACAGAATTAAATTTGACTTAAATATTAGATATCTGTAAAATCTCGAAATATTTAGAGTCCAAACAATTAAACAACATACTTAGTCCATGGATCAATGAAGAAATCACAAAGGAAATTTATATATAAAAGACAACTGTTAACCTAAATCATTGACCCCAATGTTACAACAATTTTCTCATGTTTTCTTAAAGTAAAATTGTTGTAATACTGGGGTAATGAACAATTTTTAACTAGGACACTAAGTGCATGAACCATAAAAAAAATGGGGTAAAAAGATAAATTGGACTTCATTAAAATTAAAACCTTCTGCTCTTTGAAGGATATTATTAAGAAAAGGAAAAGACAAGGTACAGACTGGGAGAAAATGTTCACAGTACATATATCTTGTAAAGGACTTGTATCCAGAATAAATAAAGACTCTTTCCAACTCAATAATAATAATAGGACAAACAAAGCAATTAAAAATGGACAAATTATTTGAACAGACACTCCACCAAAGATGACCAATAAAAGCATGAAAAAGGCTTAATAGCATTAATCATTGGGAAAATACAAATTAAAACCACAACAAGATACCACTTTAAAGACTTATAATATTATGTAGGATAGTTGGAACTCTCATACATTGCAAATGTAATGTAAAATGATGCAACTACATTGGAACACAATTTGGCATTTTCTCATATAGTCAGTTCCCCTTCTAGGTATTTATCTATCAGACTTACATACCAATGTTCACAGCTATTCAACCCATAATAGCTTAAATCTGGAAACAACCCAGATGTCCATCGATCAGTGAATGATAAATTGCCTTATATCCACCTAAAGAAATAATTCCCAGCAATAAAAAGAAATGAAGTACTACTAATAACATGTAACAGTGTAGGTGAATCTGAAAAAACCTGATTTTGAGTTAAAGGAAATAGATTGTATGATTTCATTTAATTGCAATTCTAAAATAGGCCAAAGTAAACCATAATGGTAGAACATAGGTCACATTGAGTGCAGAAGGGTGGAAGGGAACTTTCTGGATTGATGGAAATTTTGTATATCTTGATTTCATGGTAGTTATATAGGTGTCAAAATAGATCAAACGTTACCCTAAATCATGATTTTATTGAATCATATCTATCTTATATTTCAATAAAGTCACTAAGAATATCCTAAAGGCGGAAATGCATATATATTATTTAGAGCTCTCATATATAAGATTGATTAGTTTATCACCAGAGATTTTTGGTTTCCGTGTAGTTTTGTCTGCATCATCAGCTTCAGAAGGGCAGCACAACATACTCCCTAATGTGTTAAGTGGGAAGAATGTAGAAGATGAAGAACAAATTCTCAATAGGAAATTGCTCAGTCTTCACATTCAGTATGAAGCATACTCCTTTTTTAAGACAAAATCAGGCTAATTTTTTCCTCATTTTCCCATCAAGAACTAATAATTAAGTTAATTTTCAGGCAGAGAGAGAGAGACAAGGAAAAATAAGTCTCTTCTATTTCTCTATTGGCTTTTGAACTATAACTTATTATTTTTGTGCTTTCTCAAGGAATTACCATACGTATCGGAGCATATTCACAGGTGTTTATGTTATTATACTTCATAACTTAGATTTTAGTTACTCTTTGCTTCTGGTATATCAAATAACAAAAAAATCTAAAAACTATTTTTAGCAATAGAAAATCATTTAAATGTTATTTGATAAACCATTTTAAAGATTAAACAGTACTGATTTCATTGCATACATACTTTTAAAGTGAATCTCATTGTATTTCATCAAGCTGGTGAAAAGCAGAATCAGTGATGATTGGAGAGCAGTAATATAAGAAGGAAAACCCGTTAGTGGGGCTTATGGTCCCCAGACAGGAGAAATATGTAGGGGTTATAAAGATGGCACGTTTAATATTAAGGTGTCTTGTCAGACTCATGGCTGCATGCTTCTGCTTTTGGTCATCATCGAAGCAAAAGCTCTCAGGTCTTTTGACATTATGAAGTAACATGGTGTTGAAGGATGAAAAATTCAGTTTGAAAATAATATTTATGTTTTAAATAGGTCTGCTTTCATGACAGTGTGAAGGGTACCTCTGGTTGTGCTGATGAACTGGCGCCTCCAGAACGCAGAAGACCTGCCTTGTTGAGGTAGCCAAGTGGCCAGCAGCTGATCTCTCTGGTGTCTGCCTTCTGTATGAAAATTTGCAGAGATAGGAAGGAGCTTTGAAAGTGTTGTACCAGCAGATCTAGAATCTCCGGACTTGCCACACATGCTACTAGATATGGTGGGAGAAATGAAGGTATAAAACAGGACTTGCCTTCATAGAATTTTTAATTTAGCCAAGATCAGATAAACTTAGGATAATGCAATTAACAATACCAGGCAGTTTAAACTACAGATTGATAGCACAGATAAATAAATCCCCTAACCATTCGGAAAAGGAGAACATATTGGGGACAGAGCAGTCAAAGAAGGCTTTGTTCACTAAGCAGGGATTTGAGTCAGGCCTTGAAAGACAGTTGGGGTTTAGATGGAGTGATAGCAGGAGCAAAGGCAAGGAGATGGGAAGGGGTGAGCTGCACTGGGTTCCTTTAGCTGAGATGGAAGATTTGTTTGGGGCAATAGTGAGTCTTGGGGAAAATAGATTTGAGACCGATTTTAAATGGTCTAGAGAACAAGGAATAGGGGATTTGGACTGCTGTTCCACTTCATGGGGAATAATTTATAGACTAAATTTGGAATTTAAACTTCTTGTCATTTGGTACTGATTTGAACAATGAATGCTCTTATAAATAGATCATTACGAAGGGGAGTGGTTCCGCTTTTTATAGTATTTCTTTGTTCCTTGTTTTGTAAGGTCAGCCTGACTTGGGTGGGCATCATCCGATTTGGCTTTATTGTAACAGCCCTACAATCTTGCACCCACAAGGAGGGCCCTGAGTCAGCTTTGATTTATGTGTGGAAAAGCAGCTCTCTGGAAGCTCCTTGTGTTCATAGGGGCAGACTGGCTGTCTTCACACACTGGACCCCTGTGACCTCTGGAAAAAGCTCATGTGAAATGTGCAGTGATAAGAATGAAAAGGAAATTTGGTTTTAATAGAAACAACACTCCAGATCTTCTTCGATGGTGTTACAAACTTTTCTTTGCCACTTTTCTGGGAATGTGGGTTGTGTTAGATGTACTCAGAAATGGTTAGCTAAATAAAATAACGCGTATATATGTATTATATATATATATATCTATACTAATAAAAGGGTAATATGCTAATTAGACCGGGGCAA
Organism: Myotis davidii; assembly: GCF_000327345.1. NCBI lineage: Eukaryota > Metazoa > Chordata > Mammalia > Chiroptera > Vespertilionidae > Myotis > Myotis davidii. Next base: position 1,441,036 of record NW_006293779.1, on the reverse strand, counting down.
TCAGGCCAGCAAGTGGGGGGCAGTTGGGGGCAAGAAGGCTGGTGGAGGGGCAGTTGGGTGGGAGCAGGCTGGCAGGCAGAGAGGTTAGGGGAGATCAAGGAGGTAGGCAGGTGAGTGGTTAGGAGCTAGCAGTCCCGGATTGCGAGAGGGATGTCCGACTGACTGCCAGCAGTCGGACATCCCCCAAGGGGTCCCAGATTTGAGAGGGGGCAGGCCAGGCTGAGGGACACCTCACCATCCCCGTGCATGAATTTCGTGCACCGGGCCACTAGTTGTGTGTGTGTGTGTGTGTGTGTGTCATAATATTAAAATTCACTTTTTAGTGTGAGGTGAAACAGTATCCATTGACCTTTTCATTCCAAGTAGTTAACAGTTTCCTCAGATGTTCGATGACCATTGTTTCTCTTTTTGTCTGAGTCCTAGAGTCAGCTCAGGTGCCATATCTTAAAGTGATGTGCTGTGTTCATGGAAGACTCAGTATTTTAAAATTTCAAGTCTCCTAAAATTAACCTACATAATTAAAGTAGCCCCTAATAAAATTCCAGCAGTTTGATTTTTTGGTTGTTGTTGCTATAGTTTTTTGTTTTTGTGGAACTCAAGCTGACTTTGAAATTCACATGGATTAAGAATAGTATGGCAGAGCTGAAGAGCAGCACCCAAGCACTGACACTGCCCGATAGCAGCCCCAGGAGGACACTGGGTTAGTTAAGATATGTGGTCCTTGGACTGGCAGCCTCAGTGTCACCTGGGAACTTGTGAGAAATGGAATTTCTCTGGCTCCACCTCAACCCCAGAATCAGAATCTATGGGGTTGGGGCCAACGAGTCTGTGTTTTAACAATCTAGGTTATGCTTATGTACTTTAACATTTGAGAAACACTGAATTAAGACATTTTGACATAAGGAAATACAAACCAATCAGTGGAACAGATGGAGAGTCCAGAAACAGACCCACGCATGCATTTACTTCTGATTTACGACAAAGTTGGCATTGTAATACAATGAGGATAGGGTAAGCTTGTCAATAAACCAGATGATTTGTATTCATGTGAAGAAAGCCGTCTTAACCCCTGTGTAGTATTATCCATGCACTAATCAATTTCAGAATGAATGTGTAAAAGTGAAAACTACAAAGCTTTTAGAGGAAAACTATAGAATATCTTAGAGAACTTAGGACAAACAGGAAAAGAAAGCTCTAACCATAAAACAAAAATATGGACTCTATTCATATAAGCACTTCTTTTTATCAGAAGATACCATTATTGTTTGTAAAGCACGTTGACTAGTGCCTTGCCAGCACGTAGTGTGTGTTATATTTGTCAAATAAGTAAATAATATGTTACCCTCCCATTAAACATCATCTCCTCATCACCTCCCCCCTACCCCCACCCCCAGCCTCTGGCAATCACCATTCTGCTTTCTGTTTATGAGTTTCACTATTCTAGGTACCACATGCAATTGGAATCATAAAATATTTGTCCTTTGTGTCTGACTTATTTTACTTAGGTTGATGTCTTCAGGGTTCATCCATGTGTATCAGAACATCCTTCCTTTAGAAGGCCGAATAATATTCCAAATTGGATGCAGCGGTAGAGAATCACTGGGGAGAGATGGAGTCACTTTGCTGGGGTGGCGGGGAGATGACATTTAAGCTGAGACCTGAATGGCGAGACAGAGCCAGCAGGGGCAGTGTGTGGTCATTCTCAGGTCAAAACCAGTGGAATGAGAGCAGTAACCCTCGTTGGGACATGGTAGAGACTCTGGATCAATTTCACCCATCCATCTGGACAGATTACAGCTCGAGTCCTCACAGCTGGCTGTCCTGCTGCTTAGGTTCTAGTAGTTGGGTTGGTGTTCTCTCTGTTGGTTTGCTTGCTAAACTGTTAGACTAAAATTTTTCAAAAATATATAATTTTCTTCATAAGTCAGTAGAGCATTGTAGCATATCCCCTGTTTAGTTTTCTTTTTCTTTATCTAGTGTCTTGTATCATGATTGATTTTTACCTTGTGAGCAGAAGTTTTATAAAATAAATTAAGTCTAGCCTCGCTGCTACCTCCTTTCAGAAAGCCTTTCCCAAGTCTTTATATCTCCCAGCCAAATGGCTATAAGATAAATGCATTCTTCAGTGATATCATTATCCAGTCAGTTCTTCCTTTAAAAGCTTTTCAAATGTCTATTTGCCAGATTGCATTTTACTTTCAGTGCTTAGTGAGAATGTCTTGCTTGCCCTTCACATGAAAGTCTCAGGCAAACTCTTGTTCTCGTGCCAGCATGGAAAACAGTCTGACTTTGTTGTTTTTCTGAGGAAAATTTCTCCCCCCTTTTGGTGTGCAAACCTTCGGAAAGCCTGGCTTTAACTCGGCAAGCCCCCAGGTAATACGTGTGTTGCGATGCTGTTGGTAAAGTGATCAGTGCGATTGGGAGGTGAAGAGAAGGAAGTTTTCTTGCACCCTTGGGGTCCCAGGCTGGGTCTGATCATTAAACTGATGAAGACAGATTAGCAGGAGAAAAAGCACACACATTTAATATTGGTTTTGCATGACATGGGAGCCTTCATGAGGAAATGACCTGAAGAAACAGTTGATTAACCGAGTATTTTTTATGCGAGGTTTGATGAGGAGTGGCATCGGGAGAATGTGAGCGGTCAGAGGGCATGAGGAAGGGCAGTAGACTGGGGGATCTTAGTGAGACCTGTTTGCTGGGATTCTTCTTAGCTCCCATTTGTCTTCAGAAGCCAGGAAGCTCCTTCTGCAGGTTAACAGAGAAGGCACCTCTCATATGAGCTGTTTCAGGGGAGAAGGCTAGGGGCGGGGTCAGAGAGAGCTTCCTGCTTCAGCTTTCTCAAACTCCTTCACCTTAAATATTCAATATACCAAGGTCCCTTAGTTGGGGGTAGCGTGTCCCGAACCCCCATCAGACTGTAGCGCCATCACCTGTACCCACTCTGGGTGGTGATTTTCTGTTAAGGGTGAGAGAAAGGGTAGTAGGAGGAGTCTGGGAAGGGGCCCGTGTGATTTGTGTGGGCCCCTGGGAGGCTTTGTGAAGCTTCACCAATTCGTATTTAATCTTCACAACCCTGTGAGATTCGAGAATGGCTATTCCTGTTTACAAAGAAGGAAAGTAGACCAGGGCGGTCAAGTAGCTTCCCAAGGTCACGCAGCTAATTTCCACACTTGGTGGAGCTGGGATTCGTCCAGCTCTTCCTGACCTGGAGACTTTCCCATTGTTCCGCAGAGCCCCGTGCTGAGTGCTGTGTGCTATGTGTCCGGTTGTCAGGAGGCTGCGGATGGCAGTCCCCCGAATAGGGGGAAGAGAAAAAGGCAGTGATACCACCCACTGTAGGTGGTAGAATTCGTTTGCAGGTTTACTTAGTGAAAACAGTTCTTTCTTTTGGAAATTCTTGAAATCATATTTTATAATAAAATCTCCTGTCAAGTAGTGTTACACATTTTAAAGAATTAGTTTTTTAATGTCTCCTATTTCTTTTAGGTCTTTATAGTGCCATATACACCTATTATGTTGGTAAATTCACTCTGTAGATTTAAGTAATGGAGGCTAACAAGATAAGGTTGTGCACTAATCTTGTAAACTATATTTTAAGGAAAGAAAAATAGTTTAGTTTGCAGAGTTAGTTGTAGGAGAATAAGATTACCTAACAGATATTGCATTAGTGTAAGCTCTGTGAGGTCAGGGGCCTTGTCTGTCTTGCCTCCCACCCTGTCGCTGGGGCCTTTTGTGTACTTCCTTGTACGGAGCAGGTGCTCAGATGAATTAGTGAACACTTCTTTGCACTCTCCTCCTTTACTTGTATTTGTGTATTCTTTGCCTACTCTTCTTCCGCTATCCCTTTAACAGTTTCCCTTTACTACCTCCACCCACTCCCTCTACATTTATTGTTATGTAGTTTATTTTCTCACATATATTGTAATCTGTGAAATAAAAAGATTTATTAGTTTAAGGTCTGATATATTTTTACTGCTTAGATTATCTGGAAGATTATGATTTATTCTTTAAGTGATTTATTCAATAGACTGAGTCAACCAGGTTAAGTAATGACTCTGCTCCAATGACCATATTCTTCACAAGAATATTTGAAAGCACACGTTTTATTATTTTTCACTGTGATTTTCAAATCTGCATTCAGCTGTATGCTGATATTTTTGAAATAATTTATTTTGTTCTATTTAGAGTGGGATTGCCCCAGCTTAGTCCTTCTTTCTGTGATTTTATCTTATTTATTTTTCTCCATCAGTGTTTGCTTTCACAACCAAAGTTTTGGGCCATTCAGACATCAGCCTTGATCCTGCGGACAAAACTTGAGAGAGGAAGCACGCGCCGAGTGGAACGGGCAATGAGGCAGACACAGGTAGGAGGGATTCATGTGGCAGTTTTTTTTTCTTTCAACTCTTTATTGTTCTCAATAAGCATGTCTGTCATGAATCTAAAAGAATGAGATAGCTTTCATTTTGCTCAAATACTTTGTTATTATTTAGATCGTGTATTTTAAAATTTGATACCAAATCTACGGGTCTTCACACCAAAGAATTCTCTACTTCCGTGTGTGCACTAACTGAGTGCCCTACAGTTTAACTCAGTCCTGACACTGAATTAGTACAGACCTCACTGGTTAAGAGCTCAGACTCACAGACTGTCTTCCATTTCAGATGCCAATTGCAAGTCTGGGTGCTTCTGACTGTCTGGCTATAAATCAAGGGTTCTCTAGACCCTCTCCTTGAGTTTGATAATTTGGTAGAATGGCTCACAGAACTCAGGGAAGCACTTTACTTACTATTTTTGGATTATTATAAAAGATATTATAAAGGATACAAATGAACAGCTGGATGAAGAGGTACATAAGATGTGGTCCAGAAGGGCATCCAGCACAGGAGCTTCTATGCTTATGGAGTTTTGGGTGTGACATCTTCCCAGCACTTGGGTGGATTTACCAAAATTAATGCTCTCTAAACCTGTTTGTTTTAGATATTTTATGGAGGCCCCATTATATAGGCATGATTAAGTCCCTGATCATTGGTGATTATCTTAACCCTTAGACACTCTCCGCTCCTCAGAGATTAAAAGCTTCAGCTCTAATGTTGGTTCCTCTGACAACCAGCCCCTGCCCCCCAAGAGTCACTTCATTAGCATAAACTCAGGTATGGTGAAAGGGCCTTATTATGAATCACAGCTTCACAGCTCTAAGCCTCATTTTCATCATCTGTGAAAAAAAGATAATAATAGTACTGACATTAAAAGAGACAGTGTGAGTTAACTTAAAAAAATAGGCAGCTCCACAGGTAAGATTGTATAAGGACATAAAAGTCATTCTAGTACAAAAATACTCACTAATGAACTGGCCCCATGTACCATTAATCTTCATTCAGGCATCATTCTCCACTTAATACTAATGTTTATTCCTGTCCACTGACGCAGTAGCAGACAGTGCCTTTCACAGCTTTTCTGATAAACTACGCATGATGCAAGTTGCCGAGAAAAATAAAAAATCTTGCAAATGATGTAGGATTTTATGCAGCCAATGAAGTGATATTTTAAAAAATTTATGTTTATTTTTAAACCATTCCAGACCTACTTAAAAGTTGTAAACCTACTTAAAAAATAGTGCAAAGAACTCCCATATACCCGTCACCCTGATGGTTGCCGAGTGGTAATTTTCTAATACATCTAATGATGTATTAATTGCTATTGTGCTGTAGGGAAGATCTTTCTCTTCTTATTTATTCCTCCACTCATTTATTTATTAAGTGTGGATTCATGGATTTATATTTTAGTCAGTGGGATGTATTCTTATATTGCCATTACTTATTCACTTTACTCTTTTTATTTTGACAGAAGGTCAGCTCATGTGAATAAAGATAAGCTTAAGAATAGAACATATTATTTGTTACCATATTATAAATAAATTCACAGACAGGATTCTGTGGTAAAAGCAGAAGTGGATTCTCTGTGTCAGAGAATGCTGACTGTACCCCGTTATCCATTCTCCCATTCCCTCTTTTAGTAACAGAACTTCCTGAATTTTATGCAGGTAGATGTCTTCCATCCTCCTTTGCAGGTAGGAGAGGTCATGTGACTTAGCTCTGAATAGTGAAATGTATGACTTAAAGGAGCTTACATTCTAAAGGCAAGATTATTGCTCTTGGAGTTATTTTCTGCTCCATCCTCTCATCCTCCTTTTTCAGACCACAGCCTCTCAGTGAAATACTGCACAGTTACCACGTCCGTTTGCTTTTCTTCCTGCAGCATTTGAGTCAGGAAACATTTTATTGCGGGCTTAGTATGTGCTTCATAGTTTGTCTCATGCTGTAATCATTTTGCCTCCTTTTACTAATTAACATCTTTAGGCCCCTTTATATTATTGTCACAGCTTGTTTTTCCAGTAGTGAGACAGAGCTAGGGGTGCCAGCTTTACTAGGTTTCAATGTCCTTTGAAGAGAATTAGGAGGAAGCAGGATTGGGTAAGGAAGAAGTCGCACTGACAGCCCAGGGCATTTTCCACCTGCATGTTCCCTTTACCCTCTACCTCCCTGACTGCCCCCCCCTGCCCCCCCCTCCCGATTTTCTGGATTAATTACAGTGAAACCTCAGGTGAGGTGTTCTATAACTGAGGGGAACTCTGAGACAGCTGTCAGCCTGGGGCAGTCTGCTGACCCACTCCCCACAGCTGGGTCTAATCAAAGTAAAGAAGGGGAAGATGTAGTTTCATGATCAGCATCTTAAATTGTTCGTGAGGAATTGCCACTATTGCATGGAATTCTATTTATTAAAAATTCACTTCACAATAAAACAGCAAAATGTTGAATGATCAGAGTGTTAAAATGATCAACTATGCATATTTTATTAAGTGTATGATGTCTTGTTCAAGGAAACCACATAGTACCTTTTTTGGGGGGAATAGGGCAACCAGTTTAAATGTCTTTTAAAGTTTTGGCCTTCTGAATGCAAATAGTACTAGAATACATTCATTTGTTAATGAAGGACATTTTGACTTAGAAATGATTTGCTTTGTGTTCATTTCTTCCATTAACTTGGGCATATAAAGTAATCATCAACATTCATTTTTCATTTGTAGCAACAATTAAACAAACAAAAAAAGGTATAGAAGTAAATTTGTTTACAGGTGCATAATATATCTTTTAAATTCGAAATCTGCATCATTTTATGAATTGTGCAGGTTATGTTTTTAGACATCAAACAACAGGAATGTGCTTTGAATGGGGCAAATGGATTTAAAGACAGAGTGGAATCACTATGCTCTAGCACTTTGCCCGTCTTGGCCTTTCTATACCTGGAGTCTCTTCATCTTGCCGACCAAATGCTGCGTTATGAGGGAGTTGTTATTTCTGCCCCTGCAGGGTGTATCTCAAAGAAAATCTTTTCACTCTCCAGTTAAGAATTTTTGGAAATTAGCCAGATCATTTAACAAGATAAATGTGAAATTTATCTAATTTTCTATCATTGTTGAACCATTTACCTCATAATCCAAACTTTTGCCAATTCCTCTGATGAGAGTTTGATATTACTGTGTTTGTTGAAATTACTGCATACCTGAAAGAAGAGGGAAATGATTTGAAAAATACTTGTATTTATAAAACAGTGTTTCAAAAAGTTTTCGTTTCTGTGAAAATCTGTTCCCTTCCTCAGCTGTATAAAATGATAAATGATAAAATGCTAAAGTGGAAAGAAAAATAAGCTAGAAGGAGCTCTTAGGGCCGTGGTCGGCAAACTGCGGCTCGCTAGCCACATGCGGCTCTTTGGCCCCTTGAGTGTGGCTCTTCTACAAAATACCTTGCGCGGGCGCGCACATACAGTGCGATTGAAACTTCGTGGCCCATGCGCAGAAGTTGGTATTTTGTGGAAGAGCCACACTCAAGGGGCCAAAGAGCCGCATGTGGCTCTCGAGCTGCGGTTTGCCGAGCTGCAGTTTGCCGACCACTGTCCTAGGGCAAGCTTAATCCTGTCATATTGCAAGTTGGGAAAATGCAGGTGTGATGAGGTCAGGTGACTGGCTCCAAGTTGCCTGGCTAGTTAATGACCCGGTCTGGACTGTAACTTACACAGCGACAGGCAGTTACATCAGAGGATCCAGTGGCAGGCCCTAAAGATGGCAGGTTTGCAAGGGATTTCTAGGTAAGACATGCCAAACTTAAAAAGGAAATAGTGTATCACAGCTCAAGGTGAATAAACCAGCACTCTAAGATCACAGAGGAAAAGGAGCTCCAAGTTGAGGACAACCCATTAAACACACTCTACCTCGAGAAAATTCTTCTAGGCTGGAGTTCTTTCTTTATTGCATGTTCAGTATAATTATCCAGTGTTTCCTTATACCCACTTCTTAGCAATGGACTATAAAGTAGTCGTGTTCTCTGTTGTCATTCAGTTCCCCCTCCCTATGTGACCCAAATCCAATACTAACCTTTTCTTTTCCATAAGCTCATGTCTTGTTTTCCTTCAGTGTGGTGACAGCAGTTCTCTATGTGTATAAATCCAGATATGAAGCAAATTAATTGAACACATACATTCAAAGAGACCATCTTACTTATGTCCCAACCAAAAAAAGTTGTGCAAACCAGTTGTCATCATTATTTTCTGTCATACTAACTGCTTTAACTTAGTGTTCAATAAACTGAGCTCAGACATTGAGGGTTAATGTGAGATTATTTTATATTCATTATTAAAGTAATCTTGCTAATGAGTGTTACTTAACCTGTTAATTTAAATTGTGACATTCTGCTCCTGTCCAGGTGGTTTTTCCTCTGAAGACAATTACCTAGCAGGGATCTTTTCCTTCACCATTACATTTTTCTGGAAGGACATTGCATTGAGTTGGGAATTTGAGATTATAGCCATTTTTCTGTCACTAGAGACTATTCATAACTGTAATTTGACCTTTTTAACTGTGGTAGGTAGTTAATTGAGATTTCATAATTTTTAAACAAATTTTAAAAAATCTGCTTTTGGTTACTGTAGCTTCGCTTATGCTTTGAAGGAATGGGGATTTTTATGGTTAATTATTGGAGCGAAGAGGACCCAGACCTGGGTGCTCGGTACCATTACCATTGTGGAGATTATTGCTCCCGTGTAGGATAAAAGATTTCTCTTTTAGGAGTTGGTCATTGATATGACTATTTGTTTCTAAGTAATGATTAAGGACATGTCATAACAAAAGCCTTAATTGGGGGGGAAACTGGCCACAGTAACATACACTAAGCTTTGTACTTATGTTTGAATAATTTGAGGCAGAGATCCGTTAGATTATTTTTATATGGATGGAATGCCGTACTCTGTTAGGCATTATGTGTAACATCTGGACTAAGCACATGGTTAGTAAATGGCAAAGTGTGTTTTGCTTTTTTAAACTATGTCACTGTTCTTAATTGTTTTAATTATAGAAACAATACCTGGTCATTATAAAAAAATGTAAGCAATACAGAAATGGAAACTAAAAAGAGCTTTCCTCCCCCTTTGCTTGCCTTCCAATCTCAACAATTTATATCCTTCTGGACCTCTTTCTGTTTATAAGTAAACAATTATGCTTTAACAGCGATAGGATCCTGCAATCTACTAGTATATTGCTTTCTACCTTTTTTCTTTTTTCCCCACCAGAGGATATTTTTTCCATTGATTTTTAGAGAGAGTGAAAGGAAGGGAGGTGGAGAGAGAGAGACAGAGAGAAACATCGATGTGAGAGAAACACATTGATTGGTTGCCTCTGACTGGGGTCAAGGATAGAACCTGCAACTGAGGTAGTTGCCCTTTACCAAGAATTGAACCCTCAACCCTTCAGTCCGTGGGCTGACACTCTTAACTACTGAGGAAAACCAGCCAGGGCTCTACCTTTTTTCTTTTAATATAATAGCTTGATCAGCTCTGCATGCCAATGCCTGTGGATCTAGCTCATTCATTCCAACAGCTACATGTCACTCTGTTAAATGGAGGTTATATAATTTATTTAACCAATCCCCAATTTTTGAAGGTGCTTTTTAATTAATATATTTTTATCTTAAACTGCATATAAAAATGTTAATGCACATAATAATAAAGAACTTAGTTTACTGAGAAAGATTAAATTCTCCTCCAATTCCCAGTTCATTTTTTAATTTTTTATTTATTGTCTAAAGTTTTACATATGTCTCCTTTTTCCCCTGATTAACCCTCCCTCCCACCCCCCAGCCATTCTCACCCCTGGCAAGCCCCCACTGCCCCAGCGTCTGTGTCCATTGGTTATGCTAATATGCATCCATACAAGTCCTTTGGTAGCTCTCTCACCCCCCCCTCCCCACTTCCCCTGCATTTGTCTCTGGATCTATTTCTGTTCATCCAATTATGTTGACCATTTATATCCCACATATGAGTGAGATCATGTGATATTTATCTTTCTCTGACTGGCTTATTTCGATTAGCATAATGCTCTCCAGTTCCATCCATGCTGTTGTAAATGGTAAAAGTTCCTTCTTGTTGGTACCGTCTCATACCTATCAGAATGGCTATCGTCAACAAATCAACAAACGACAAGTCCTGGAGAGGATGCAAAGAAAAAGGAACACTCATGCACTGCTGGTGGGAATGCAGACTGGTGCAGCCACTATGGAAGACAGTATGGGGTTTCCTCAAAAAGTTAAAAATGGAACTCCCATTTGACCCAGTGATCTCACTTTTAGGAATATATCCCAAGAAACTAGAAACACAATCAAAAGATATATATCACATGATCTCGTTCATTTGTGGAATATAATGAACATAAATTGATAGACAAAAATAGATCCAGAGTTATAGAAGCATCGAACACACTGTCCAACCTATGAGGGAAGGCAGGGGGCGCGGGTGAGGTATCAACCAAAGGACTTGTATGCATATAAGCATAACCAATGGACACAAGACACTGGGGGTTAGGGGAGGCCGGGGGAAGGTCAAGGGGAAAAAAAAGACATATGTACTACTCTTTGTAATATTTTAAACAATAAAAAAAGTTCCTTTTTTATAGCGGCAGAGTATTCCTTTGTGTTGCTGTACCACAGTTTTTTAATCCACTCATCTGCTGATGGGCACTTAGGTTGCCTCCAAATCTTAGCTATTGCAAATTGTGCTGCTATGAACACAGGGGTGCATATGTCCTTTCTGATTGGTGTTTCTGGTTTCTTGGGATATAGTCCTAGAAGTGGAATCACTGGGTCAAATGGGAGCCCAGTTCATTTTTTAGCACATCTTTTTTTGTTGTTATTGTAGTGGTTTCCATTATAACTTTAAATATTTACACTTCTATTAATTATCTTTAAATGCTATAGTTTATTTCGTGACTTTTCAACTTTAGATAGAATCTGTCACCTCCACACTGAATGATGTTGTTTAGTATACTGAGTTATGCCATTGAGCTTTTCAAATATTGGAGACATGAAAACGTGTCTTCCATTCTGGTTCTGTGCATCACCTGCATTGATAACCATGTGCGGCATTTGAAAGTTATTGATAAGTATTGACTCATGTGACTATAGCTATGCATTTATTTGTTGGAATAATTATAGTTACTACTGTTTATTCAGAACTTTGTATAGTTAAATACCATTTACTGACCACTCATATGCCAGGAGCTAAATAATTCTAGTACATAGACATTATGTACATTTTTACCGATGAGGAAACTGAAGGCCAGAACACTGACGTGACTTACCCAAGGTCTAATAGCTGGGCTGGAATTCAAATGTGGTCTACTTTGGATTTTGAAGTCCACGCTTTTATCCTTCATGCAGTATTGTTCCAAGGAAGCTGTGAAAACTGGCTTAAAGAAAAAAAAAAGCTATCAGTATTACACTTCATCTGTATAAGGCACCATCTGGAGGAAAGGGGTTGAATGAGTGTTGGCAGGAGGAAGTGAATAGAAGCTTTTGTGAGAAAAGCTTGGGTTGCAGAAGTCGGTGCCTCAAGGCCTGTGATTTAGGTGAATGGAGAGGGAATTGCAGTGCACACAGTACCAGGATGTGGTCCTGTGGGAAAGGACCTGCAAATGGTGAGTGCACTGGCTCCTGCTAAAGCCAAGAGAGGGGGCTGCCCAAAGGGATGCTGATGGGCTGAATCCAGGATGTGAGCTTCATGATGATAGCTTGGTAAAAACAGGCCGTAATTAGTTCATAGATAAGTAGGGTAAGAGAGTGGGACAAGTGATGTACAACACAAAATAAGCTTTATTATCTATGGTAAAAAATTAAAAAAAAAACACACCTGGAAAGGTAAAGAAATAGGAAATAGCCAAGAAGTTTACTAATGGGACGGAGTAAAGCACCCCCACTAAAGCACCCTCCCAGAGACACTAAGCGATGGCTTTGGTCAGGTTCCAGGCAGGGACACACTTGAGTTCTTTGGAGAGAGTCACTTCCGTTGATTGAACTGACACATTGGCTTTCCCTGGGAGAGCCCCCTTGGTGCATCTTAACAGCCTTACGCAACATTTCCCAGACTTGCCTGAACCTACACACCACTTCCAAGTTGCTTATTAAAATAGGGCTCTTCAGTCTAGCTCTCCGAGATTCGGGGTTGGGAGGTGGGGGTTTGGAAAAGACTGCCTTAGGCAGAGGAGCACTGTTAATCTTTAATAGCTCCAGCCATATGATCAGTCATACCTTTTAGATTATCAGCTAATTTCTGCTTGGCTCTTCAGAAAGCTGATAAAAACTTTGATATCATGCTAGAGAGAATGAATGGCCTTCAGTGCAAGGGTAGATCTGTTCTTTTAAAGATACATGCGCCATATTTTTAGATATGAACACATGAAGTCTACATCCTACCACACCTGGTTCGGAATTGTTCTTTTATACCAAATCATTCCCCGTGTGCTGATTTTAAAATGTAGTCTTGCTCTTCTCTAGTTTTGGGGGGAAGTTTTTTCCCTCCTGAGAACAGAACATGAAGAAGCGAGGACACATCACTGCTTTCTGGGGATGATTCTCATTTCCTGAATCATAGCAATACCCTCTGACCTGCGGTACTGGGGCTCCTGAAGGTTGGAGCGTTGTTATTGCGTGGGGCTAGGGAAGCCACATGCCCAGGTAACCTTTTCTCAAAGGACACTCAAGGTATAAATGCTTCGAGGTGAGGTTTGGAGGGGAAAACAACTTTTTAAAAGAGGGTCTTAAAACTTGAAGACAGTCTCATATCACAGTAGTGATACAACACGAAGTTGTCTTTGGTTGTGCTCTAGTTGTGCCCAGACTGAGCCCTAGTCTATTCCTCACTCTCTATTCATTGTCATTCCCGTTTATCCATGTCTTCTGTCACCCTCCTAGAGTACACTCTGGCTTTCAATTCCTCATGATTGGTTTAAGGTATATTTGCTTCTCTCTCTCTCTCTTCTCTCCCCCCCCCCCCCCTTTTAGACCACCTCCAGCTTTAACTATAACCAAGTGCTCGTGAAATTCATGACATTTAGAAGCTGGAAAGAGAAAATGGCAAGTGATAGGGTGGGACACTGGTCTAGAGACCATTTACCTAAATTTCTGGGTGTACGTGAAAGCTTGCAAAGTGCTGTTTTCTCACTGAGCACATTGTTTACGCCCATGTTCGTGAACATAAATATACACAGTAGTAACTGAGGCTTCACTTTCTTTCAGTCCCATTCTCCTAGTACTCATCTAGCATTCACCTCCCTACATTCTTTCCTAGACTATTTGGGTACTTGGTTCACCCCTAACGAATGTACGTGTACTTGTGTTCCACTAAGCGTGGCTAAAACCAACTAACAAACCCCAAATGCTTGAAGTAAAACAAATACTCTTTTGATAAAGCCATATATTCACAATATTGGGATTGCAGAGATCGTGTAGGAAACCTCCTAGGTGAGTGTCATTGTGGTTAGCTGACCAGCTAGATAAACCCAGAACAGAATCAGGTCACTTCACTTACCAGCTCTGTTTCTCCTGAAAGGACTCCAGTTTATTTGTATAATGGAATTATTCACCATGTCTGTATGGGATTCTAATTGTTTGAATATAATGGAATTATTTAAGAATGAGTTGCTAGAAATAATTCTAGTCTGAAAAATGTAGAGATGTGCTGTAAATATGCCCGTCTATTGGTAGTAACTTTGCAAATAAAAAAGAGTACAGTACTTTGCTTTTGTATAGTAGTTAAATGTCCTAAATTTTGTTGGTAGGTGGTTCTTATTTTGGTGATTTTCTTGCTTAAAGTGCGAGGAAGTATATTTTATGTAGGAGTAAAAATAGGTTAGAATTCTGTTCTTAATCTTTATCTTTATCGTACATATGGCCTAGTCAGGTTCTTGTGGAGCGGGAGTGTACTTGTACCCGGGCTTATTCATGGGCTCCAGCTCAAATAGGTTTGGTTCCCTGCCCTCTCTCTGCTGTGGTCTTTGCTGTTGGAGAGGATCTGAGACTATCAGGGACACTTACTGTGAGATCATCTAAAAGTATCTTAGAGTATCTGAAATACATAACAAAATTGCTTATTAATAATCACGAAGTGTTTACTGGGTGTTTAATATGTTTACGCTAGATGCAGTAACTACAGCAAACAGCGTGAGTTTTTCTTGAAAAGAAAATGTTTTTTCATGTAATTAGGACTTCATAAAAGTAAATGTGGCTTTTTATTATTATTAAATAAGCATTAGTTACTTTTTTTTCCTTCCAGAGAAAGAAAAAGAATTTGATAAAAAGAAAAATTTGCCTCCCTTTTGATGAAGTAATTCAGTGAACCTTTTATTTATGTATTGTAACCATATGTATTCAGCCAGAAGTTTTTCTTCTCATTGCTCCTTCATACAACTAAACAGCTTTGGGCAGAAGCATGCAACCTTTTTGCTATTAAGTTTCTCTGAAGTAAGGCCAGAAAGCTTTAAAAATATTTTGACCAAGATGGTTTAGGAGTGTGGTTATGTCTCAATTTGTTCTGACTGACTTGATGGAATAACATCTTGGATTGTCAAACAAGTGATGTAATGAGTATCCTCTCATTCTACAGGATATTCTTAGGCTAACCATATATTTCCCACCTAGTATAGTAGAGAGAGCCTCCCAATTGAGGAATGGTTTCCCCACTCAGAAACTGGTCTCCTTGTCCTGTGCTTTTGCTGGGATATGTTACATTCTTGTCCTTTTTCTTTCTTCTCTTTCTTCTGAGAAAGTTTGGATTTGCTACTTCTTTCTTTCTCTTTTTTAAAAAAACCTTCATTTTTAAAAATTAACTTTGTAAAAGCTTGAAACAATTTCAAACTTACAGAAAAGTTGCAAGTACAGTACAGCTATCTTTTTTATTTTGAAGTGTTGGAAACTAAGTTGCCAGCATGGTGCATAACCATCCTCAAATAATTTACAAGGACATTCTCTTACATAACCATAGCATGTGTATTAACCCCAGAAAATCAACCTTGCCATATTGTTACTATCTACTCCGCATGAGACAGGGCTGTGAAAAATAGTCAACTGGCAAGGAAATAAAATTTGACTACTATGCTATGCAAAAACAGTTACTATTTAGAGAAGGTCTAAATGTATATCAGAAAAAAAAATTGCTATAAACTGAATGACAAATTAAGAGACAGGTGAAGATGATTATGATAATAGAGCTGCTGTCCGTGTGTTTGCTTAGGAACTCCAGAATATGTCTGCATTCACTTAGATGCTGAATATGTGAGTTCTTTTGATGGCTGACCACTTGATCATTGGATAGGGTAGCCTTTGACTTTGCAGTTGGCCATGGTACCTTTTCTCAGAGTCAGCCCTCTTGGTCATATTGGTCTGCTTCCTGATGTAGCTTCCAGATGTTCAATTATTCAGTATCCATGTAGGTCAAGCATGTCAAACTTGTTGCCCACAGGCCTCATGGGGCCCACAACAAATATTTTTGCGGCCCAGCCAATATAATGGTATGTAAGAAACATTTTAATAAAAATTTTGTAACTTAATTTTTACAATATCCTGTTATACATAATTATTAATAACGAACTACAATGTTCATAATGACTGATTACTACAATTGTGTTGCATTCATTTCCCTTACGCGCCTACGTGCAGGTGCACCATTTCTCTCCACTAATACTAGAAGCGAATATTTTAGCAGTCAATTGCAACATCATTAGTCTTGTACTAACTTGTTTGGTGTGTGCAACAGGAAATAATTTGCTTTCAGAGAACAAGAAAAATAGATTTATTTGCATTACGCTTATTAATTTGTGCAGTTATTCAGTGTCTGGTAAGTTAATGTTCAAGAAAATATTAATTTTTATTAAAATGTTCTATTATTTTATGTTAACAACTAGAAGCCCGATGCACGAAATTTGTGCAAGGGGCTCGGCCCTCGCAGCCATGGCTGCTTGCCTTGGCCTCGGAGCCACAGTGGCCTGCCTCGGCCCGAGGCAACTGTGGCAGCTGCCTCGACCCTGGAAGCCCCGACTTCATCCAGAACGTCATCTGGAAGGACGTCTGGTCTAATTAGCATATTACACTTTTATTATTATAGATTACTCATTTATTTCAGCCCTTTGTATTCAGCATGTCTCTATCGAAATAAACCTACGTTTCTATGAAAATTGAAGGTTTTGTTTTTTTGCGGCCCACATAAACTTCAACCTTGTTTATTTAGCCTGTGTTAGCCTTTGCGTTTGACGTGCTTGGTGTAGGTATTCCAGTTGTAGGGTGGGGCGGCTGGTGGTTCTTCAGTGCACACCACTTTTCTCTATCTACTGTCCCTTAAGTGGGGTCTTGCATGAACGACTGTCCAGCCTTACAGCTCTGTTACTGAAGAATAAGAAAACTCACTCTCTGTGGTCAAAGAGATCCACCTTTCACTTTCACTTTGTTCCTGAGAAAATAGTCCTAAATGAAATTCTTCATATAATTTTTCTCCAATTCATAGTAGAGAGTGCCATTGTCAAAGTGACGTTAGGATTGTGAAATAGATACACTAAAGAACAATTTTTCTCAGAAAAAGTAAAAGGGCTGATTAATAAGGATAGTTCTTTGAAGGAACTGTTAGAGGAAGTCTTAGTTTTAAAAACATTCTGATAAGTTTTAATGTACATGTTTATGTTAATGTTGATTAATTTTAAATTTTTTTTAATATTTAAATTCAAGAAAAAATTTATACACCCCATCACCTTATCACCATGACTTGTGTTTTTTATTTATTATTTATGTGTCCACTTATATAACTTTTACAAATAGAATCTTGTTTAAGTTAAAAAGAATATATATGTTCTGATTAGGATGTGTGCTCTTAAGGCTCTTGCAGACCAATTTGAAGACAAGACTACATCTGTATTGGAGCGTCTGAAGATTTTCTATTGCTGTCAAGTACCACCTCACTGGGCCATTCAGGTATTGTTGTTTGTCATTGGGTATACTTTGCTTTTGAAAGATAAATGTATTAGAAAATAATGATTTCCAGTTTATGTCTGTGTTCAGATATTTCAGTGAAAAGAATTAAAATAGCTGGGGATTGTCCATTACTTCAAATAGCTATTTTGATTAAAGTGATATTAGACTTTTAAAACATTTTAAAAAGAATTTAAAACTAGATAAACAAAATCCTTGAAATTAAATAATAGAACCACAGATGCTTTCATTTTCAAAATAACTTTTTACATTTAAAAGCCCTGTAAGGACTTTCTGCCAAATAATGAACCTTTAAACCAGGTTATTTACAGAGTGTAAAAGAAAGCATTTATTTTGTACTCTATTGTAAGATATCCTTAACTACTTTCCTCTTCTTGAGGATATGAGATTACCTGTTGTAGCTCCTAACTCCATGTTGGGGTGGAGATTCTGACCCCCGACCCATTCATTGATCCATAGTTCTCCTGTGTTATAGGTGTGGTTCCCTATTTTGTAAAATTTTTAGCACTGAAGGCGATTTAGACACTTGGTCCAATTTCTTAATTTTACAGAGAAGAAAATTGAGGCTTTTGTATACTTTTCCAATGTTGGTCACATAGGTGTTCATAAACTAGATCTCTAGTTTCCCAACTTTTAGTCCAGTTTACCACCTTTCCTTATCTCTTCATTACAGCCATTAATAACAACTTTTACTGCACACTTAGTGTGAGGCATGCATTTTGTTCTGCATCTCACACACATGCTCTTATTTTATTGTAACAATTTTGTGAAATGCCCCAATTTGCAGGTGAGGAAGCTATGGCACAGAGATGTTAGGTGGAGCCAAATGACGCCAGCCAGAAATTCCTAGATTATTTAGTAACTATTGTCATTTGAGCAACCAGCTTTAGAGTTATAAATGCCAGCCACCATCCAGTGACTCAGAGTCCCCATTGTGAGATTTCTTAGAGTCATTTATATTAAGCACAGGAGACTTAGGGGGTTTATTATACATTGGAATTAACATTATCTATTGAAGGAGTCTTGATAAAATGTAGACACTTAAAAAATCTTTGTTACAGCATCTGAAAGGAGTAGCTTCTTTTTTAAAAAAAAAAATATTTTTATTGATTTCAGAGAGGAAGGGAGAGGGAGAGAGAGATAGAAACATCAATGATGAGAGAGAAACGTTGATTGGCTGCCTTCTGCACGCTCCACATTGGGGATCAAGCCTGCAACCTGGGCATGTGCCCTGACCGGGAATCAAATCTTGACCTCCTGGTTCATAGGTCGATGCTCAACCACTGAGCCACGCCGGCCAGGCAGGAGTAGCTTCTTCATAAAGAAAGTTTAACAGCTGGAACTTTTGGCATGCTGTTGACCATGATCTCTGAAATGTCTGAAGTGCTCTGTACTGTGTGGTTTGTGGTGGATAAAGCTCTCAGACTCTCTGCTATTATTCTGACAAAACGTGTCTGTTGAGGGTGTAGCTTTTAATATGTTTTTGAACAGAAGCTTAAATTATATACTGTTCAAATAGAATTTAGGCTAATTAAATACTGTTCAAATAGAATTTAGTCTAAATATTTATTTTAATCTGCTTTGGAAGCTGTGGATTTTAGGGTTTTTGGGTAGTTACATAAACATCCTCTTTCATTAAGAAATTAAGTCATTTTTTTCTGTCATTATAGGAAGTAACCATATCTTTAAGTATTATTTTCAAAGATCAAGAAGTAACAACATAGTTTACTGTAAAAAGAGAATTAGTCTTTACTGCTAGCCAGCCTTGTGCTTAGATGCCATAATTTTCTTTATTAAATGAAAAATTTAAACCACTGAACTGCATGGATTTATTCCACATACCATGCTCAGTTTTTAAAAATGTCCAGTCAAATATCCTAAATATCCCAGCCAAGTTCTCTAATACTTTATACTTCATGAGAGACAAAAGAATTGGACCAGCCCCTTTATTTATTTTGATAATATATTATAATTTTCAAGTATATTTCATTTAGTCAATCCCAGATTTTTCATATCCATTAGCTTCTTAGCTCTTTATCATATATATTTTCATTTATTTCAGAGAGTAAGGGAGAGGGAGTGGGAAATAGAAACATCAGTGATGAGAGAGAATCATTGATCGGCTGCTCCCACAGGCCCCACACTGGGGATCGAGCCTGTGACCTTCTGGTTCAAAGGTCCATGCTCAACCACTGAGCCACGCCGGCCGGGCAACTTCTTAGCTCTTAATATGTATTGACTTTCGGAAGAATAGTAAAAGTGTATTTAAGCGAAAACAACACAAGAACCTCACCTGCTTTTAAAACTTTTCTAATATTTTTTCATTTCCTTTGAATAACTACCCAGAAGTGGAATTGCTAGATGTTTTGGTAGTTCTATTTTCAAATTTTTGAGGAACCTCCGTACTATTTTCCATAGTGGCTATGCCAGTTTACCTTTCCACCAACAGTGCACAAGGGTTCCCTTCTCCACATCCTCGCCAATACTTGTTATCTCTTATCTTTTTGATAATAGCCATTCTAAGTAGGGCTTTAAAAATTGATTTATTGGTTCTCAGCTTTACAAATCAGAGATTGTCATATATAGAATCTCTAGGTAAGAAAGAAATACTGAATTTGCTTTTTAAATTCTGAGTTGTTGGGAAAAAATGATATATTGAGTATTTTGAACTGTGTCTATATTGTTTATTAATCCTTTACTTCCTATAAAGTAAAGGCAACTATTGAATAATTGCAAATTCCTAGTTGGTTGATGTTGAATTATATAAAGTATACATTTATTACAATAAGCAGACCCTTGACTGGCAGATTAGATAAACATGCAAGTGAAACAGAAATCTGTCTTTGCATAAAGAAATGTTCATTATTTTAACTTGATTTTTCTAGCGCCAACTTGCAAGTTTACTCTTTGAGTTGGGATGTACCAGTTCGGCCCTTCAGATATTTGAGAAACTAGAAATGTGGGAGGATGTTGTCATTTGTTATGAAAGAGCTGGACAGCATGGGAAGGTATGTAATAATAACATTCTATGTGCAGGCAGGAGCCTCTGTCTTCGAGCACCTTCTCACTTGGTCTCTTTTTAAGCCTACTTTTGCCAATAGTTCACTTATATCCCTTTTTCTATCCACCCCCCACCCCCAAATATCTTTTTAATGTTTTCTTTTTAATGATTTCTGTTTATATGTCTGCATGGGTATATATATGAGAAAAGCCGGCCAAAGTTGATATGGTATTTGACGTTTAAGAATGAGTAATGAAAGCTTAAAGACATTTCACATTTTGATCTCCTTTCTTTATGACTCTCCTCCTGTAGGACAACTTCACACGGAAAGATTAGGAGTTATTTTCACTGTCACTGGGTTGTCTGCTGATCAGAGGGTGTGGGTCTGAAGGAAGGTTGTCTAGGAAGGAGAGTGGCTGGTTCTGTAGAAGAAAATCCAAAGGGTGTGATGACTGCTGGGGGCAGAAGAGTTGTCAGGTGTATAAAGTACATTTAATTCCACCTTAAATTCGGTCAGGAGGGAAAATGTTGCAATATTGCATCTGTTATTAATCTATTGTTTTCTCCCTCATAAATGAACAAGATTTTAAAAAGAATAGGGGGCTCCATACCGTGAATATTTGTTAAAACTGACACATTGAAATCATGTGTTAATTTGGATTAAAACTTTAAATGACTAAATTTCTGTCATAAGTATAGTATTCAAAAAGAGTAAAACCCATAAATTGGGTCATTTATATCTATAGTCATCCTTTCACCATCACCAAAAAAAAGAGAAAGAGTGGTACAAGTACATGTGTGTCTGTTTTGCAAATACCTTCTACAGAGTGTCAATTTTAGACTAGTGGTAGAAGTTACATTCCTTTCACTAATCACTAATGGCAGTGAAGGTCTTTGAATTGTATTGACTGAAGGAGAAACTAGTTTGGAAGTAAAATTTCACTGTAAAAGATTATCCTAATATATAAAGAGCCATAATGTCCAAAACGACCGAACACCAGACTGCAAGCGCAGTAGGCTCAGGTTGGCGGAGACTGGCAAGCGGGCTGAACTGCTGACCTCATGGTCCCTCCTGGGTCGCGGGCACTATGACGGCCCAGCACAGACTGCTGCCACCAAGGCGGGTGCGATGCGATTAGTTGGGGGGGCCTTGCCATCGCCCCACGATCGCCCTGCAGAGGGAGCCCCAGGCTATCCGGCTGGCGGCTCCCAGACTGTGAGAGGGCACAGGCCGGGCTGAAGAATCCTCTCCCCCTCCACCACCACCCAGTGCATGAAAGGCCCAGCACAGACTGCTGCCACCAAGGCGGGTGCGATGCGATTAGTTGGGGGGGCCTTGCCATCGCCCCACGATCGCCCTGCAGAGGGAGCCCCAGGCTACCCGGCTGGCGGCTCCCAGACTGTGAGAGGGCACAGGCCGGGCTGAAGAATCCTCTCCCCCCCCCACCACCACCCAGTGCATGAATTTTGTGCACCGGGCCTCTGGTGTAATTATAATGTTTTCATCCTGGGGAAGAGCTTCATATTACCCATTTTAGTTCCCTATTTTTTCACATAAAGAAAGGGGTCTCTAATGATTTGCCTCAGGTCACAAGGCCAGTTATTGATCATTAACTTGAGAGGTTGCATGGCACAGTGGTTAAAAGTGCAGCTCCAGACCCAGGTTATCTTGATTCAAATGCTGGACTTGACACATGCTAGCCATGTGATTTTGGGTAAGTTGTCCCATGCCTCAGTTTTCTCATCTAGAGGCACATAATCTATGACCTTATAGGTTTTCATGACATAATGTATGTAAAGTACATAGAATTGTGCTTTCTTCATGGTGCTACATGAGGTTTGCTGCTATTACTGCTGCTATTCTAAGACACATTTTTTTTCACATTTGAACATCTCTGAATTTGGAATGTATCTAACACTTGATGGCACCTCCCAGTTGCTATCAGTGAGGTGGCCTCCTGGCCACGCTGTCATTGCCTGTGCTTGTACAAGTCCAGTTGTGGCCATATTTCATACCATCACTTTGATTGCATTATGTGCATGGTGTCAGTGCTACATGGGTTGGATGTAATTGCCATTTTAAATATTTTCAGAAAAATCCCATTATAAGTTAGTATTGAGACAGAAAGTTATTGAACAAACAGGAAAGGAGAGAAGCAAAGTAAAAAATGTAAATTTGATATTAGGGAAGTAAACATTTGTTATTGGAGAAATCATCACAATTCCATTTACTTTTCCTTAAAAACAACAACTAGGTGCTTTGTGGGAGCTAAGAAAAGAAGATACCCCTAAGTAAATGAATCTTATTCTGTACAGTTCTGTATATAAAGAAAGGCTGCCATTTATAATGTCAAGCAATATATTGAAAGAAGGCAGGAAAAATTGCCAATTTATTTGAATAGATTGAAAAAATATCAAAATATGAGAGGCTGATGTGATTTATTCAAGGCATTATGTCATAATTTAATTGAAAGCATTTTTCTTTATTAGTTAAGAGTTAGTCCTATAATTGACGGCATCCCAAATTTGATGAGATATAGTATCATATTTCTTCAGGGACTTAAAATATTTTTAGGGTCCATTGTCTGGCACTGAAGTAGTATTCAGATGTTGGCTTAACAAAGGAATGAATGGATGAATGAATATCTTGATCCTGCTAGTCTGATGTACTTCTCATTACATCATTCTTCAATATGCTAGTCTTTTACATTGGTCAGTAAACATAAATAATACTGTATATAAAAATATGGTGGTTTTTTGAAATAATTAAACAAGTTGGTGAATCACAAATACCCAAAGCCTATTTTGAAATATTACATTTGTTTAATTATTTTTAGAAAGTATGGAAAGTAGAGACTTTCTCTAACTGCAGAAGCAAACATATAATGAATCTATCCTTTTCAGATAATAGATTTGACTATGTCCTCAGAGTAATTGTAGCATTATTTTTTTTTAATTTGCACATGTTTTTAACCTTATAAGAAATGTCTTATAATAATGATAAATTTCCATGTTTATAATTATTCTAGAAAATGCACATATTTTAATTTTTAGGAATGTATAATTATTTACTTTGTTTTAAGTCTTTTGTGAGTTACAGCCAAACATTTCTCAAAATCCTGATTTTAAAGTTTGACTTTAGCATTTTATTTGCCACATAAAAGACTTCCCTTACCTATTCGTTTGTCATATGCTGTATTAGCTGATCAATTTAACCACAAGACCCTAAAAAGTTTTGCTTCAATTTGGAAGCAAAAGTTTTATTTCTAAAACAGCTGAGATTCTTTTAGTAATTGGTTATGTGCCAGTAGTTGTCACAATACAATTTTAATTATTGAATTTAGTGCTTAGTGGCATAATTTCTTTTTAAAAGGCAAACTTGGAAAAGTACCTAATTCTAATCATAGTGTTCTGGTGCTTATTTTTTCACCTGCTATTGTAGGGTCTCAGATTTTCTAATTTAGGAACTATCTATGGAAATTCTCATTATTTAATGACCATTGGCAAACTAGCTAAGGTTAATTTTGCTTGACCTTGGGGTCAGACCTGGCTCTCATCTGTTAGCATTTAATTTTTAAAAATTATCTGGCATACTATAGCAGTTTCCCCAACATGTGGACAACTTATTTTGTTGAGCAAATTTGGTCCCTAAATGAAAGATAAAGACTGCACTGGCTGGCATAAGGTGGTTGTAAGGGATGGGGGTGAAGGGGGTGGAGAGCGAAGGGTTGGGGCCTCTCTTGTTTTTAACAAATAAGGTTTACCTGCGATTATGTAGTTTTCTCTTTTATTATGCTATATTTGCACATCATTGTCGGCATGGGCTCTTAAATATTGTTCTTTACGTTGTAAATGTTTTTAACCTTTAACATTTTTAACAGCTGGGATTCTTTTAGCAGTTGGTTTGGGTTTTTTGTTTTTTCTTCTTCTAAAATAGTTTTTTATATGATTGAAAGGATTTCCCACAAGCTATTTTCCCACACTTCAGAATGATCTTCCTAAAAGACTAATCTGATCATGTCATTCCCACAGTCTTCAGTAACTTCCCTTTGTCTCCAGGATTAAGTCTGAGCTCTTTAACAGGACTGGAAGTCTTTTATACAAAGTATGCCCTTCAGTCACAATGAGAAGAAATTAGAAATCACTGACAGAATGAAATTTGAGGAAGTCACTAGTATGTAGAAATTAACACACTCCTGAAAAACCAATAGGTCAAAAAAGAAATCACAGGGAAATTAAAAACACTTTGAGATAAATTACAAATACATATGTATTTGTAATTGATGGGATGAAGTGAAAGCAATTCTTAGAGGAAAGTTTATAGCTATAAATGCCTATATTAAAAAAGGAGAAAGATTTCAAATCTATCACCGAATTTTCCACCATAAAAAACTAGTAAAAGAAGAGTAAACCAAAAGGTGGTTCTTTATACTCTTAAGTACTAAAATCAGAAATAAAAGAAGAGAAATTACTACAGAAATAAAAAGGATTATAAGAAAATACTATACTCCACAGGCGTCCCACACTTAAAATAGGACCCGAGACTCAATATCAAATCATACCCTTAAAGAATTTGCAGAATAAAAAACTACCATTCTACAGATATTTATTTTACTTCTAATTGGACTGTATTTTAGACCATGAAGATTCACCAGAGTCCAAAGACATATAGCACAGACCTAATATTTGCAACCCTTGTCAAAGAAAACAAAAATTGCAAATGGAAGATTATTAGTAATCATGAGAAACTTCACATTTGGAAACGCTAAGGTACTGAGGATTTCAGATGCTTCCTCCACCAGATACCTACCTCAACACTTGTAAGAATAAAGAAAATAGAGAGTGGGTGGTATGCAATTTCTGGTTACCAAACAACATCAATGCCAGGTATTTTATCCACTGGAAGACAGTTCTGGAGGGCCAGAGTGGGGCAGCTTCTAAAGGTCAGAAACACCAGAGCAGTGACTTTGTCTGAACTGGCCTCTTTTTTCCTCGAATTCCTATCCCACATTTTTCTGTTAGAAGTCAATTCTTTCTCCTAGAGATCTTCCACTTCTTTGTCCTGCCAACAGAATTATCTTTCCCAAGGGCAATGCTTGCAGGCAATATATTTCTTCCTTCAATTAGTTACATTGCATTCCTCAGTCTTCTTCACTCTCTCCAAATGTTCTCCTACCTCCTCCACTTACCCACTCAATTTACATAATTTATTATCCAATAAAAAATTACAAAAGATATGCCCAGTGAACATTAATAAAGCATAAGGGTTTGTAATGTCACTTTTGCAATATTAAATATGGGAGGCCAGAAACCTTCACAGAATGAAAAAGCTTTAGTATTTATGGCTATGGATTGCTACTTCCCTATGGGCCGCAAGAAATTTGTCACCGAAATGTCTTTTCAATGGGATAAAAAATACATTCCCAAACATACAGTCATACTTACATAGGCAACTGGCCGCAATGAATCTGAAGTGCTTGTAAGAATCCTGTCAGCTGCAAACGCCAAAGACCACTTCTCTGCGCACACACATATATATTTCACATGTGGGCTGTTTCAACAGTCTGTTCTATTTTGCAATTGTATGCAACTAATTCTTCTTCTTAATACAAGTTTGTGGCAATGACTACACGTAGTGAATCTGAGTATAACATTAAGTCAGCCAAGACTTAAGCAGAACCTACAGTTATGGCTAGAATAAATTACACTCGATTTACTTTACCTGAGAAAGTTTCTGCTCACAGCGAGGGTCACGTACTCAAGTGCCCAGAGGTCCTTGCCAATTGCTGAGAATGAATGAAACAGGCTGGGGAGTGAGCATACAAAAGAGGAGCCGCGGCTCCACTCCAACCAATTAATACAACAATGTGGGAATTTGACCAGTGTTTCCACGTCATTTGATTCTTTGAGAGATGCCAAGAAATCTAGATTTTTAAACAAAACAGCCTGAAAATGTTTACTCTAATTTTTTTTAAAACACTGCGTAAGCCAAACAAAATACCTCTTACAACTTCAGACCTAGAGCATTAAATTCCCATCTCATGGTGGACACCAGTTGCTTTTTTCCTGCTCAGCAACCCTTCCCTGATCATCTGATAACAGAACTCCTCTCCCTGAGAGAACCCTTTCCATGTGGTTCTATCAGAGACGAGGACACATGACTCAGGCCCTCCCGTCTTCAGTGGAACCTTTCTGTTAGCCTTGCATTGACTCTATGTTTGCATTAGGATTACTAAACGTGGGCCCTTCTTGTTTGCTCATGGAGAGCTACAAAGGCACGATGGCATTGTCTCAGCCCCTGGATACAGCTATCTGATAGGTCTGTAGGAGTTTTCAGGTGCATGAATCAATAAGTCACCCCCCCCCCTTTGTTTCTTATCCTAAGCTATTATGATGGTTCTCTTACAACCAAAACACTTAATAACACATCCCTAGAAAACTGTTACATAATCCATCCTACAGTCTTCCAACCATAAGATCTGTGAGGATGTAGGTGCCTTTAGTCCGAAAGGCAGTTCGAACGCCAAAGACGAGTGTTTCCACATCATTTATTCGTTAAGAGATGCCAAGAAATCTAGATTTACTTACTGTATGCCCTTCTTGGCTGTGATTGGTGCCTTGATTCTGTGAATTAGCAGAAGGAGCTGAAAATTCTAGCATATGATAAGAGTGGCGCTCATCTGACTTTGCCTCTGGTCAGTATATAAAAATGGGGAATTGGCAAACCAACAACTGTAAGAAGCCCTCCTGGCAAAGAATGAAGGTGGGAAACGAGCTCCAGGCCCAGAATGGTACTAACTATAAAGAGCCTTTGAGGACTACAGAAATGACAGGGGTGGGCTTAACAGCTAGCGGTTTGTTCCAAGGGGACAGGAAAATGGTCAGGCTAAGAATTTAATGGAGTACTAATAGTCAGATTTGTCCTCCTGACAATAGCTTTAGGCTTTAAAAAAAATGTGTGCGTGTCTGTGCAGGCGCATGCGCGAGCTTGCTCACACAGGCTGCTAAATCAACAACTTGGGGCACATTTTCTAATTTTAGCCTTCTTCCCTGAAGCAGGCAGCAAAGATGGATTCTGTTTTTTGCTATAGTAGAGGCTAGTTCTCAAAGACAGAGAAATGTTTACCAAGCATTTACTATGAGCCAGGTACCTCACTGGACATTTGGCCAGTTGTTATTACGGAAAATAATAAAGTAACTAATAAATAATAATACAAAAATAGACTGTTTCACATTGATTAGCTTAATGGCCACTTGTGATGTGAGAAAGGTGAGGTGATACAATAATAATGGTAAATGAATATTGGTAAATTGGAGATGCATATGAGTAGCCCTAGAGCAGTGATGGGGAACCTTTTGAGCTTGGCGTGTCAGCATTTTGAAAAACCCTAACTTAACTCTGGTGCCGTGTCACATATAGAAATTTTTTGATACTTGCAACCACAGTAAAACAAATACTTACATATTTTTGATATTTATTTTATATATTTAAATGTCATTTAACAAAGAAAAATCAACCAAAAAAATGAGTTCGCGTGTCACCGGTTCGCCATCACTGCCCTAGAGCAACCATTAAAAAATAATAAAATGATGTGCCTAGTATAGCTAAAAGGCAATAGAGGAAATAAGACGAATGAGTAGAACATAATTGATTAACCCAATCAGATGCCTAACCTTCCTTGCACATGGAACTGGTGAATCTGAAGTCATCTGTACTATAATTCAGCAGTTCTACAGAAAATGAATATTTGTGATTAGTTATCTAATCAAGTTTGATTTGAAGACAATGAGGATCCAGTGATCATGAGAGAGAACACTGCAAGCACTTCTGTATCCAGTTACTATGAGGGGCATTGCTTAATTGCAGACCTCAGAATCCACTTGAACTGGTTGAAGCAGGAAAGAACTTATTAAATGAACTAGCCTTTAGAATTTCTGGGAGGGAGAGGGTATCTAGTTTCAGTACCATGCTGCCAAGAGAATGCCTTCACCTACACTGGAAGATCATTTCAGTAAAAATCCTGCTGTGGCTACAGTCTGTTACATAATTTGGTTGAATATATCTATACCTATCTATATATAAATTTTTATATATAAATAGAGAGAATGTAACCTTACAGAGTTATGGTTAGATACATTAATAACTATTATATTATCTGCAAATAAGGGAATTATATGGATATTTTAAAACTTCATATTTATTTTGGTTATTTTCTTATTCAGCCTGTGTTCTAAATGCATGAACTAACCTGGTCATCTTAAACATTGAAAGTGAAGTTTTGGATTCTGTGAGTTAAAAGATGTTTACCTTTAAACAATAAACTTAAAAGCAATTTAGTTATTTCTGTTGTTATTTCTAGGCAGAAGAAATCCTTAGGCAAGAGCTGGAGAAAAAAGAAACGCCAAGTTTGTACTGCTTGCTCGGAGATGTCCTCCGTGACCACCGCTGCTATGACAAGGCCTGGGAGCTGTCCCGGCACCGCAGTGCCCGTGCTCAGCGCTCCAAGGGCCTCCTTCACCTGCGGAACAAGGAGTTTAAGGAGTGCGTGCAGTGCTTTGAGCGCTCGGTGAAGATTAATCCCATGCAGGTTAGACAGCTCACCAAACCCCGTCTGCTCTCGGCACTAACCGTTTTCTTTCTTTTTGTTTTGTTTGTTAATCCTCACCGGAGGATATTTTCCCATTGATTTTTAGGGAGAGTGGAAGAGAGAAGGAAAGACAGAGAGAAACAATGATGTGAGAGAAACACATTGATTGGTTGCCTCTTGCACAAGCCCTGGGCCAGGGAGGAGCCTGCAACCTAGGTGCATGCCCTTGACCCAAATCACACCAGAGACCCTTTGGTCCACAGGCCGACGCTCTGTCCACTGAACCAGACTGGCTAGGGCCTAACAGTTCTTTGATTTAGATTCTTCCTGAATGAGTACTGCCTTTCTGTCCGACTGGCTGGTGAGCTTGTCTTTGATTGCTAAGAACTTCATCTCTGATACACTTTTTGCTTGTGAGCAAAAGTGGACTCTCTGTTGTGTTTTTATTTTTTTATTTTGTTAGTTTTGTTAGTCGTGCGTAAGGCAAATACAGCTATTAAAATTAAATTCCATTTTGAAAAGATGCATTAGGAAGGAAATGAATCAAAATTACAGACAGTACAGGATTCTGCAAGTAACTGCTGAAATCAATAATGAAAGAAAAACTTTTATATAAATAAAATAGGGTAACATAGAATGGATCGTTGATCATCATAAGAAGAAATGTTTACCAAGCATTTACTATGAGCCAGGTACCTCACTGGACATTTGGCCAGTATTTGAAACCACATGGTCTGCCTCTGGCACCTGCACGTCTTTTTTTTTAAAAATTGTGGTAAAAAGCGCATCACAACAATTTTTTCATCGTAACCATTTCTAAGTGTAAAGTTCAGTAGTGTGAAGTATGTTCACATTGTTGTGTGAGCATCACCACCATCCATCTTCATGTTTTTATCTCGCAAAAACAATAACTCCCTATCCCCCTGTCCTTCAGCCGTGGGCAAACTACGACCCGCGGGCCGGATCCGGCCCGTTTTAAATGAATAAAACTATTGAAAAAAAAGACCGTACCCTTTTATGTAATGATGTTTATTTAGAATTTATATTAGTTCACACAAACACTCCATCCATGCTTTTGTTCCGGCCCTCCGGTCCAGTTTAAGAACCCATTGTGGCCCTCGAGTCAAAAAGTTTGCCCACCCCTGCTCTAGTTGCTGACAACCATTCTACTTTCTGCCTCTGAATTTGATTACTCTTAAGTACCTCGTATGAGTGGAGTCATATAGTATATTTCCCTTTGTGACTGGTATAATGTCCTCAGGAATCATCCATGTTGTAGCATGTGTCAGAATTTCCTTTTTAAGGCTGAATTCCATTGTATGCATGTACCACATTTGTTTACCCATTCATCTGTCAGAGGACACTTACTTGGGTTGCTTCAACCTCCTGATTATTGTGAATAATGTTCCTGTGAACGTGAGTATGCAGAAATGGCCATTTTAGAACACGGTAGACTCAGAGCATGTCTTTTACATGGAAAAAGCATCAGAAGTACGTTTTTTATGACAGGTTAGGCTGATGCTTACTTTCCTCACTCTGAGTAGCAAATATCTTCCAAATCAGGTGGCAGGGAAAAGCCTCTTTGTCTCCCTTGAATATTTTAGGCACATCCCTGCCTCACAGTTACAGCACTTGCTCTTCCTTTGCCTGGAATGTTCTTCTTCTAGGTATCTGTATACCTTGCTCCGTAGCCTCATTCAAGTCTTTACTCAAATGTCACTTTCTCAGAGAGGCCTTCACCTCCTCCTTGTACTCCTTAATTTCCTTCCCTGCTTTATTTTTCTTCATGGCACTTAGAAACTTCTAATATTATGTATAGCTTACATTAAAAAAATTATGTGTATCCTCCACCTGAAATAAGTCCCATGAAGGCAGAAATTTTTATCTGTGAGTTTTAATTGTATTTTTGTAGTGCTATATCAGCACCTATCACATATTGGATAGTCAATAAATATTTGTTGAATGAGTGAATAAATAATATTTTTAACCAATTATTCAGTCAAATATATATGATTGTTTGCTGTGTACACACCGTTGAGCCAAAGGATGAAGCAGTAGCAACAGATCACCAGATAGTTCTGTTTGTACCCTCTGGTACAGTCTAGTGAAATGAACACAGATAAAACTGGCCAATTACACAAGGCATCAAAGAAATACCAAGTGAATTATTTATAAAGTACTAGTTATATAGAAGCCAAAGAGAATATTTCTGCCCCCTGGTAGACATTGGAGAGGATGTTGAACTTGGCTTTGAAGGACAAATAGTACTTAAAGAGGCAGGGGTGAGAGCATTCCAGGCAGGTGAACGGTCTGAGCAAAGCCTAGAAACAGAAAAAGAAGGTGTGTGTGTGTGTGTGTGTGTGTGTGTGTGTGTCCGTGTCCTGGAGG
>NW_006293779.1:1402048-1408329 GCF_000327345.1 Myotis davidii | reverse complement strand
ATGTCAAGAGGAAGGGAACATACGTATTTGCGTGGGATGGTGCTGGGATTTTGTGTGCTGACTGTGAAGAGGTGTTGCTGTATCTAACTGAAGCTGTCGGATAGATACTTCACTGGACATAGAAACCTGAAGCCCATAGTGAGCCAGCACAGAGCTTGCAGACCAGGGCTTCTCTGCAGAGTAAGGTGAAGCCATGCGTGAATGGATTCTTTACAGAAAACTGTTGGAAGAGAACACCAGGCAAAACACTGAACTCTGCACATCCCCAGCAGCTGGAGGAAGGGAGAAGAAAGAGCACCAGTGAAATAGGACTCAGACAGAATGCTCCAGGGTTTTGGTCTGAGAGACAGAAGGAAACCAAGGAAGGGATTCATGGGAACTTTAGGAAGATTATCAATGTTTTGGGACAACCCAGCATATGACAGGGAGTAGTATGTTTCTGCAAGACCAGGGAATTTTAGAGAAACTGAGGCAGCCCTTCCCAGCCCATTCTTACGTAAGATCAGACTGCTATAATACTCCCTGGTTTTAATTACCCAGGGAGCTTATACTCTCCCTTGATTTGTAGGGATTAACTTTATCTTTCATTTTGGTGTTTGAAAGAAGAAAATGTTATTTGAAATGGAGTTCCGTGGTTTCTGTTGTGAACGTGCATTAGTTGTGGTGGGAAGACTCAAGGAGATGGGCGCTTACATTCCAATGGAGAAGACAGAGTGAACATATGTGAATAATTTAGGGAAAAAAGGGATTCTTTCCTTTGTGTTCCTCATTTCTCATATTGGTAAGCAATAAAAAAATGAAACTGTTAAGGTCTAACTTGCATAACTGCCAAGAAATACAAGCCCTGGGATAACATCTGGGCCGTAGCTGTGACTGGGAGGTAGGAAGAGGGCAGGAGCTTTGCTGCCATAGGCCTGATTCTGGATCCTCATAATCCCAAGGAATGTGACGTAGGTGAATCACTTCATTTTCTGGGCTTCAGTGTCCTCCTTTGTCAAGTGGAGATTATAATCCCTCTCGCAATTTGCTGCTGGGGAAATTAGAGCTAAGCTATGGAAAGTATCCCACTCAGTTCCTGGCTCGTAGTAAGTTCTCAGTCATAGATGTTACATAGTGGGATTTTCCCATCCTGCCTAGTAGTGTGGCAATAATGGTCGTAGAAAATCATTGTTGCCTCTTTCTCTGTAGCCTGAATGACAGACCAGCACCTATAATAGCTCACATTGTGCATTCTCTGGAGGGAGTGGGCAAATGTAAGAACCAGAATAACCAAATCTAGGACAGGAATAAGAGGAGAGCATTAAACAATTAATGGCCTGTCCAGTAAAAGAAAAATGTGTACGTAAAATTTCATTGACCCTTTGGTTGAAAGCAGGGGTCCTCAAACTTTTTAAACAGGGGGCCAGTTCACTGTCCCTCAGACCGTTGAAGGGCCGGACTATAGTTTAAAAAAAAACTATGAACAAATTCCTATGCACACTGCACATATCTTGTTTTGAAGTAAAAAAACAAAACAGGAACAAATACAATATTTGTATTTGCACGTGGCCCGCGGGCCGTAGTTTGAGGACCCCTGGTTTAAAGGAAGGCAGTGCCATAGAGGAAAATACTTCTTTAGAGAGAGAAAAGCTGGTAGGTTAAGATGTGTTTTTTAGGGGGAAAAAACTTGGGACTTAGTAAGTGAGAAATCTGGTTACAAAAGAGTTGGTGGTAGACATTTTTAAAAAAAACTATGAGCACGCTGCATCGCTTTAGGAAAAGCTACTTCCAAAGAACATTGATTATCACTCTTAGATTCGGCTTGGGTCATTTCCTGTTTAATGAAACCACATTCAACAACTGATCTGCATTTGGGGTCATGGGAATGTGTCAGGGATGTAGAAAGGAGAGAAAGAGTGTGGGGGTTTTTTTTTTGGCTTTAGGACTCCATTAAAGCATGTTAAACTTTATTATATGTGACACCAAAAAAATTCAGTCAGTCAGTCCTGTAAGGAAAATTAGCAAAAAGTGTGTGAAGAAACTGATTATTCATTCTGCAGAAACCTTGAGGGAGGAAGGAATTTTGAGTAGTAGGCTCATAATGTAAGAAAGGAAATTGTAATATAAAAGCAGATGGTACCTATTGCAGATGTGCTCTAAGTGCCTTTGTAAAAATTAACCATTTAATTAGAAAACTAATCCACCCATTGTGTAGTGATGCTTACTTAGTATTTCCTAGTCCCCTGAGTGGCACGCTTTAATTCCCACTTTAATTATCGAGGGTTCATAAGCATTGCAGTCACTCTCTTCATCACACATAGCTCACACCAGGAACCAGGAACCATTGTGTGGTTTTGGGCAAATTACTTCCTTTCTAAGAAAGCCTCGTTTTCTTTTTTGAATTGACTTCTAAGGCCTCTAATTGAACAGATTCCCTTCTAGCTCCTCAAACCTGCTAATTCTAATCTCCTTGTATAACCAGTGTACTTACTTTGCCACTAGATGGCACTATTGTAGCTTTGAACCCTGTCACCTCTGGGTTTTCAGAATCTGGGGTCCCAAGGAGCCTTGGAATTTTCGTTTACTCCAACCTCCGTTAAACAGTTGGGGAACTGAGACTCAGAGGTTAAGTGACAAGGCCAAGGTCATACAGTTACACAGAACCTCTTGAATCCCAGGCATCCATCTTTCCATTTCTCTGTTTCTCTAGGGAACTTAATGAGGGAAGTTCAAAGAGAGACCATATTCTCAATCATTGCTGTTCTTTTGTTAATTATTTTTAAAATAATTTAAAATCATTCTTTAAGAATACATATTATCACATTTCAAATAAATAGTTGGCCTGCTTGTGTTTTGCATTGGTTTGCTCAGGAGAGAAAGCGGAGTGTCAGCTTGTTAGAGACGATCGCCCCACCTGTGACATGACAGGCTGCCCTCGCAGCTCGCACGAAGTAAGCCCTGCAGGAACCTCAGCCAGAGCCTCTAGCAGATGACTCTTTCTTTGTCTTGCCCAGTCCCTTTGATAAGAGGTTTGCCTTTCAGCTCTTCCTTCCAACCAAACATGGTCATCTGTTCTTCTGTTTCATCTTTGTCTACCCGCCTACTCAAGAGGGTGTGGGGGAGGGGGTTTGATATGCCCTGGTCCTTAAAAAATTGACCTTCTCAGTTTTCCAGCACCTGTTCACTGACTTCCTCTCCTTCATCATTAGCAAGGATGGTATTGCCATAAATCATGGCTGTGGGGGCAGGGTGGCAATAATAGTTTATGTAACAGTTTAAAATAAAAAAAGTAAAAGAGGCACCAAATATTTTCCTTAGTCCCTGAAATTCTGAGGCCCTCAATTGAAAAGGTATGAATGCATTATTTGTGGTTTAGTGGGTCAGCTCAGCCACAGCAGTGAGAAGATCCTAGAGTTTGTTTATTTTAAAGCCAGTTCATTATTTTAAAGAATAGGGTGTGTGTAAAAGTCATCCTATCTAATAATAGACAAACATGGTAATTAACCATACCTTCGCTACCATTGCCTTTGGCTGATCGGCGTGATATGCAAATTAACCTCCAACAAAGATGGTGGCTAATTTGCATACTGCAGGCAGGGCGGGACACTAGGAGCCGCCATCCAGGCCCCCGTGTGCGACCCTAGGAGCCGCCGGAAAGCCAGGCCACAGGCAAGGCGGCCCCCCGGGACCCAGGAGCCCGTTGGCGAGGTCTGCAGGCAAAGCAGCGATCAAGCTATGAGGGGGAGGTAGGGGGCGGAAGGAGCTACAGGAGCAGCTCTGGCCGGAGCGAGGAGCAAAGACTGAAGGCTCCAGCCTCAGCGAAGACTGTGTCCAGAGCGAAGATGGAAGGTGGTGGCCAGAGTGAAGGTCTGGGTCTTGG
This sequence comes from Myotis davidii, assembly GCF_000327345.1. Taxonomy (NCBI): domain Eukaryota; kingdom Metazoa; phylum Chordata; class Mammalia; order Chiroptera; family Vespertilionidae; genus Myotis; species Myotis davidii. The sequence continues at coordinate 1,404,470 of NW_006293779.1, read as the reverse complement.
GTGCCAGAGGAAAACTGGTGCTGGCAGCCAGGGGAAAGAAGGCCTCTTGCACAAATCTTCGTGCAACGGGCCACTAATCTCATTATAATTAGACTAGAGGCCCGATGCACAAAATTCATGCAAGAGTAGGCCTTCGCAGCCCTGCCCCGGCTTTGTCCAGAAGGTCATCCGGACAGTTGTTCTGCTGTTTGGCCATTCGGTCAATTTGCATATTACACTTTTATTATTATAGATGTTATCAATACTATATGAAAATCTAGCAGTTGGTGATTTTAGGATTTTTCTTCTGATGCAAATAACTAGAACAACAACACAAATGACCAAGAGTAAAAAGAGAACCTGAATATGTATTAAGTCATCTGCCTGATTTTCATTAAATTTATTTTCATTTTAAGACCCTGATTTATAAAACATTGACTTACTTCAAAAAATTCAAGCTAAATAGTAACCTCATTACCAGGTGTAAGATAGAAGCTATAAGATAATTGCTAATTTTAGATATTTGTAAGCTTTGTCTTTTCAGGTCGGTTGAAAAATCAAGTTCTTTATTTACATATTGAATTTGCATTTCCTGTTTTTTATAACAACACATGTGAAATTGTTTTGTGGGAAGTTTGTTCTTTGCTGATGCAGAAAGCAAGAAGGTTACATCCATTTTGAGAACTTTGAGGATAGTTCTCATTGTTTCTGATTTAGTCCCAGAATGAGGTATCCCTCATTCAAAATAAACTTGCTACCATAATTCATTGGCTATGCCATCAGTTGTAAGAGGCACATTTATTTTAAGTGCCACTTTAATGCTGCCAATAAAACTCTTACAAGCTATTGCTTATTAAGATGCCATGCACATACGGGAATCAACAATGAATGCATAAATAAGTGGAACAGCAAATTGGCATTCCCTCCCTCTCTCTCAGGTCAATAAATAATTTTTTAAAAGGTTAAAAAAAAGATGCATCTATTTCAGAGGTGTTAAATAGTGAAAGGAAAGTATACCTTATACTTGATGAATAAATACACAGATTTTGACCCTTTCAACTTGGTTAGAAGTTGAAGATCTTGTTTGGTATATCCACAATAATAAAAGAGAAACATGCAAATTGGTGTCACTCTGCTACACCCACCAGCCAATCAGAGCAACTATGCAAATTAAACCAACAAAGATGGCGGTTAATTTGCATATTCAGGCACAGAGTGAAGACTAAAGACTGAAGAGGCCGCAGGCCGGACCAAAGGCCTGGGTCCTGAGTGCTGGAGGAAAACCAGTGCTGGCAGCCAGGGGATGGAAGGCCTATTGTGTGAATCTTCGTGCAACAGGCTTCTAGTTGTTTTGTAAGTTAGCATCAGATTTTAGGCTCTCTCATATTGTATCATATTCAGTGAATGTGGTTTGGTGCTTTGGAGCTCTTTTCATTTGATTCCAAAAATAACCAGACGAAAGCAAAATGTAATGAGTTAATTTTTAGGTTGCTGGAAATCCCTTGATTCAGAAAAGTGAATTTCTAACTTTGTTTCAACCTGTTACCTCTGCTCCTCCGCCCTCCTACCAAACACACACCCATCCCTTTCTCAACTGTCACCTATCCCTCTGACAACATCTATTCTCTATACAATTCCTGATAGGAGTTATTTATAGCCTTTTGGGAATTCAAGGCAAAGTGTTATAAACTGCCCAAGGATGTTTGCTTTCTAAGCCTTACCTCTAATTACTGGCTAAAAATCTTTATCTGCTTAAAGAACTTTCAGGCCTCAACTAGCCATTTGGAACAAGTTTTGTGGGAATTCCCTGGGAGGAAAGATGGGGGGTAGCCTCCTACTCTGCCTCCGTGGAAGGCTATGGACAGATAACTGAGCACCTCATTTCCTCTCCCACCCTGAAGTGTTCAACCAAATCCACCTTCTGGCTCACTGCCTTGGTCTGGAAGTCAGCGAGAAAGTGGACTGCATTCTGCTGGCTGTGCTGACTGTATCTGAAAGAAAAGCAAACCCCCTGTAATAGCTGCATTTCTGACTAAGTTCATTGAATTCTTATCAATTTTATCTTTCCTTTGATAGAGGCTATTGAATTTTAAGGAAATCCTGTGAAGTAAAGATTTCTTTTGTCATTTCAATAGCTACTTCCTCATTTACCTGTTTTCTAAATCTCTGTGTTTGCAAATCTTACTGATTTAAGTCAGGCTTTCCATTCTGAGATTCTGAGCCTACTTTTTCTACATTATTTTCAGGCATGCCTAAGCAGATACATGCTAGGACAGTGTGAGTCTTGGTAAGAGTAGGCAGTGTGACTCCTTGTGATCTTAAAGATGACAGTAAAAACGTTTCTCCTTAAGTTTGTAGTACATTCATTCACCAGCTGTGAATCTGCTGATTCTTTGTATACTTCTTACATAGTTGATGCTCAGTAAAAATGTTAGTTTACTCT
>NW_006293779.1:1382779-1401836 GCF_000327345.1 Myotis davidii | reverse complement strand
GAGATCCGCTGTACAACATTGGGGGACATTAATCATGATATGTTGCGCACTTACATTTTTACAAACAGGGTAGATACATAGATATCATGTTGTGTTCTCATCACTATGAAAAAAAAAAAGGGCCAAAAATTCTTTCCTTCTAAGAGTTTTATTGTTTTAGCTCTTATATTTATGTCCAATCTGTTGTTAAGACTTATTCATTAAACTTACCACACTATGTGTCATGATGGATGTTAACTAAAATTGTGGTAATCATTGCATAATATTGACATATATTAAACCATTATGCTATACACCTAAAACGAATACAGTGTTACATATCAATTACATATCAACTTAAAAAATTAAACATCATTTCAGATAATGTATTTTTTTAGTTCAAAAATTTTCATTTGATTTTTACAGTTTTCATGTTTCTGCTGAGATTTTCTAATTATGTTCCCTTACTATGTTCATGATTCTTCATATCTTTGATCATGTTTATAACAACTGCTTTGAAGTTCTTGTGTGCTTATTCCAACATCTCCTTCATTTCTGTGTTTATGTCTATTAACTGATTTTTCCTTTGGCTATCGATAAATTTTCCTGCTTATTTGCATGTATGTCTACCAGTTTTTCATTGTGGATGCTATGTTGTTCAGTTTCTGGGTTTTCCATTGGAAGATAGAGTTTTATTTTGGCATTTGGTTAATTTACTTTTGTGGACCAGCTCAGTTTTACTCTTTGCTAGGATGGGTCTGGAGTTGTCTTTATTCTGCAGTTGCAATCACCCTTCCCTTAAGATATAACCTTTTGGGGCCAGTACTGAATGCCATGGGTGCTCAATGCCTTAAGCATTCTCCCCCTGGTTAGTTAGAACTTGAATAACTGCTAGCACTGTGTGACGCCCAGAATCCCATCCAGCTCACAGCTTTCTGGAGTTGTTCTCTGCCTGGCCTCAGGAAGGTTTGCCCTGCACATGTACAGCTTAGTATTCAGCCAAGGACTCAATGAGATGCTCACTGAGATTTCTGGAGCTTATTTTCTCTGCAGATCTCTCTTCCCTGGTATTTTGCCCTGCACATTCCAGCCAAATTTTCAACCCTGAACTTTGCACTCTTCTTCTAGACTTGCTCTGCTTTGTTTGGTTTCTGCCTCTCTGGAAGTGCCTCTGGTTAGAAGTCTAGGTTGATTGTTGGGATACCTAAGGTATTTACCCTGTCTCAGGGATCACAGTCCTGTGACCAGGCTGTTGTCCAACTTCTTTTTTTTAAAATATATTTTATTGATTTTTTTACAGAGAGGAAGGGAGAGAGATAGAGAGTTAGAAACATCGATGAGAGAGAAACATTGATCAGCTGCCTCCTGCACATCTCCCACGGGAGATGTGCCCGCAACCCAGGTACATGCCCTTGACCGGAATCGAACCTGGGACCCTTCAGTCCGCAGGCCGACGCTCTATCCACTGAGCCAAACCGGTTTCGGCTGTTGTCCAACTTCTTAAAAACAGTTTTCTAAAGTTTTGTCCAGTTTGTAGCTTTTTATGGTGATAAGTCCACTCTGGTACTAACTGCTATGTCTGCAAGCAGAGGTCCACATTGCCTTGTAATTTTTAAATCATATGTATGGAAATTGAGAATTATATACTCTGTGTTTCATAAAATGTAGAACAAAGAGGAACAGACATTCATATCATTCTTGTTTGAATCAACATTTATATAAAAGTTTTAATTTATTTTTGTCATTGAATAGAGGAATAGGTAGAGAAATGTGTTTGGTGAAATGCTTAGGAATAATACTGGAACACACACTTCCTTATTCTTCTATCTGATAAAGGATGATGGTAAAATAGCAGAGCCTTTTAAGATAGGAAAAACAATATTCTGAATACCTTGGGTTTGCAGCAAATCTATATGTTGTATAAATTATGTTGTAAATTCTCCCACTATTTTGTAAATCTAAATGTAGAAATAAAATCTTAACTAAATTCTAAATTAGAACTTTAATAGTTATATCAATTTGTTGACGATTTTTGTGACTTTTTCATGCTAAATTATAAAAGTTACATTTAATTTACTTCATTTTTCTCATACACCTTTAAACATACCTTAGTGAAAATTGTGATTAAAGAGCACATCTTGGACTAGGAAAATATATTTTTGGTTGTAGCAATTATTTTACCTGAATGAGAATAGTCTATAACTGGGTTCTCTGTCATTCCAGAATGCTGAAGCTTGGAACAATTTATCAACTTCCTATATCCGATTAAAACAAAAGTAAGTACCTCAGACAAATATGAAAAACTTTGCTTCCAAATAAATGAATGAGATTTTCTTCAACTGAATACTGAGGCATTGTGCCTTATAGCATTTGACTTCTAAATGTAGTTTATTTCTTGAAAACATTTAATGTGTAATAAAATAAGAAATATTATTTGAAATCTTTACTTGCTACTGAAGTTTTACATCCTAAACTTCCTTACATGAGAAAAGCAAGCATGCCTTCAGTTGGTCAATTCAATTGAAAGATTCTTATTGATTACTTGCTGTGTACTAGACATGATTGAGAAATGGAAATACGAACCAATGTCTTTAGGGAGTGTAGGTGTAAAAAAATAAAATATTATGCCATATTATTAAAAATTGATTAATAATGTAGGTAGTATGTGGTAAATATTAACTGAGAAATACAAAGAGGATTATAATGTAGTGGGTGGTATTTGTACAACATGTATTCTGTGCCAGACATCTCAGAAGAGAGAAGGTGTACAACCCGAGTTCAGAAACGCTCCTGAGAGAGTATTGGAACCAAGCTAAACTTTGAAGAATGAGTAAAGGGCTCAGAGGAAAGCCATTTGGCCAGGGGGAATTGGATCCTATGCAGAGTAACAGGAGTGAAAGCTATGCCGGAGGAGAGAGGAAGAGAGAATCAGCTATGGGCTCCAGAATAAGGTTGAAAAGGTCATTTGGGGTCAGGTTGCAGTATGCTCTGATGATCTGACTAACAAGTTAAGATTATTCTGTTGGAAATTGGATGCCAAGATTTCAGTGGGGTAATTTCATGAAGAAGGAGCTTTTTGGGAAGATTTATCTGGTGGCAGTGTATGAGACTGGCTAGAGAGGAGACTGCGGGCTGGGAAACCAGTTAGGAGACAGCTGTTGTAACAATCCAGGCAGGAGATAACTAGGCTGGAAAAAGAAGGGGCAGGTGCCAGTTTATAAAGGGGACAACCAGATGGGCTTGTTGATTGGCGACAGAGAGCCCAGGAAAGGACAGAGACCAGGATTGCTGTTACCTGAGCTGCAATGAATGAATTAAAGGATGGATATATTTCTATTTTCATTTGGCCTTATTTTCAAACTTAATTTGGAGTCACAAGGTATTTCTAATGATATCATTAAGTCCACATTGCATTGAGATCATGAAATGCTTCCGCTGCTCTTGGATGACAGTCTACAAAAATAAAGGATTGTTTGTTCTACTATTCTCTTCAGAAAATAATATTATGTTCTTGATTGCAACTGATTGTGTTAAAACTCACCAGAGACCCTTTTGACTGAAAGCGAGGGTCGAGGGAAATCCCCGCCATAGTTGTAGAATGATCTCAGTGGGTTTTCCTAGTAACCCTGATAATTTAGCATGAGGATTTCTTAGGAGTTTTTAGACATTGTTTCTCAACTTCTTTTTGATGCTTTCTTGTCTGCATGCAGCTCCATGAATAGGTTTTGGTGTAAAAGTGGGATTTTAAGTTCAGAGGTAAATCATTCCTTCATTCTTAGCTTTTTATTCTTTTCTTTCTTTGCTGCTACTGCAGACAAGAGTAATTTTTGACTCAGGGGTAAATTATTACTGTTCTCTCAAAAGAATCCTATCCATGCCGTACAGTGACTCTTCAAGCTACTTGTCTATCCCTTTGCCATCGCAAGGTTCTTCATTAAAGTTCTTTTCTCTGTGTCATCCGATTCCTCTCGACATTAGGTCCCTTCCAGTCCCTTGGGAAATCTTTCCGTCTTCCTATACAACTTTCATCCTGCAGTATTCCTACCATGTGGCTTTGATAAGTGAATCCTGAACTGAAGTTCCTTCTAAAAAAGCCATATTTACCAAAAAAGAATTTCATTGCAAAAATTCTGAGGCCAGGAAATTACTGATAACATGGGCACACTTCTTTCCAATTCTTGTTTTATTTCTACCTGTTTTTTGTTTGTTTGTTTTTAATTTCATGCTTCTTTTAAAATTTTAAAAAATTTAGGGAAATTTGAGGTGGTTTGGGCCTCTAATTCTATTTATTACATGAATAATTAAGGACTGACAGTCCTCATCTATACTTTTTACACTTACCTAGTAGCTATGGTTTATTTAGCTGTGGTTATTCATATTGTTCTCTTTCAACTTGGACCTTCAATAGAGTGAAAGCTTTTAGAACTTTGCAAGAAGCCCTCAAGTGCAACTATGAACACTGGCAGATCTGGGAAAACTACATTCTCACTAGCGTTGATGTTGGGGAATTTTCAGAAGCCATTAAAGCTTATCACCGGCTCTTGGACTTAAGAGACAAATACAAAGATGTTCAGGTAGGATATTAATATTTTGTTATATTGGTTTTTGATTAAAGGATATAAATTGTTTCCTTGATTATAAATAGGAAAATTTTCAGTTTACACCAGGCCCTGTTAATAGCTCTTTTTAGAAGTATCATAGGATGCTGGTGGCAGTGTTTACTCCTCTGCAGGAATGGGCAGGATCACTTCATAGTGGGTAAGTAATCATTGAGGGAAAGTCTTGATGGCTAGTGATGGGCTCAGTCATATTTAGCTTCATTGCATATTTCTGTCATCAACTTTATGACAACTAGTCAGTGACGATTGATAGATTGTCTGGAATATTTTTATCTTGGCTAAAATAATTTAACTTAATTTGACTCTAAGTTCAGCAACAGGTGTCTTTCAAAAAAAAACCTCTGATATTCTTATGTTTGACACTACCTGACCCCATTCTATTTTAATTTGCTTTAAAATTCTTGTTGTCTATTCTTTTTCTACTTCTTTATAGATGTGATTATTGTTGTGTTAATTTGTGTGTGTGTGTAAACTCACACTCATTTTAATACAGACATAGGGTAAATTAGCTACGGATTATTCTTTTCCCCCCACTATTTGTAATGACTTTTTTCTCTGTCTTAATTTTGACTGATGCATAAATTAGTATAGCTCAGAAATGCTTTTCTATAATAGTTCATATCTAGATTATACATATTTTTATTAATCTATCATAAAACTAATTATAAGTAACTGCATAATTAGTTCCTGTTCAGTTTTTCAGTTTTCTGCTATTGTAAATAATGCCATGAATATCATTGTAGTCCTTGTATTTATTTATGCTTCTTTCCTCAGGGTAATTCTAATGTCGATTTGTTCTTTCCATCCTCCTTTCCACCCTCTTCTTCCTCCTTTGATAACTTGGCACTTGGGGAAAAGAATTGAAATATTGCATTATTATACCCCATTTGCTCTTTATAAATGGAAGGGAAGGGGATTAACATATATTGAGTGCTTACTGTGTCCTAGAACTTACATGGGTAACCTTTTAGAACATACAGTATTTGAGGAGGATACTGAATATTCCTCATTTTGCAGTAGATGACTGGTGACCCAGGGAGATTCTACTGCTTGACCAGTCACATAGCTGGCACCACGCTTAGGCAGGCCCGTTTTCTCCTTGTGTTGACTTAAAGTCTGTGGGAAGATTTATGTTAAAAAGCACATTTCCCCATCATATTAATGTGCATGTGAACTATAGCTAACAGAGTCTTTTTTTCAAATTGGTGTCAGATTTATATGTAATAAAATGCACAGATCTTAATTGTACATTTGCTGTGTTTTGACCAGGACATACTCTTATGCAACCACTCCCCAAAACAGATAGGAACATTGTCATCACAGAAGTTCTCACATGCCCCTTCCAGTCACTGAGCCCCCGCCCTCCCCTCAGCCACCACAGTTTCTGACTTCTGTCACCACAGTTCAACTTTGCTCTTTCTTGAATGTCATATAAATAGAATCTTGAGTGTCATATAAATACATATGTTATGTCTTCTGTATAGATGTTCTTGGTGTGGCTTTGTCTTTGGGGAAGGAGGGAGGTAGTGTAGACGTGGGTGGGGCAGGTTGCCAACAAACTGAAGTCCTGAAACAAGTGGTGGCTGAGCATTACCTGAAAGAAAAGGGGACGAGGAGCATGTTGACACAAATACTCTGTAGAATAGGATGGTCTCCATTTACCTGGCGCCGTGTCTGAGGCTCAGCAGGGGGAACAGTCAGGCCGATGTCTCACAGCTAACAGGTAGGAAAGCCGAGCCTCCGAGTCTGGCGTCAGGTCTGTTTACCCTAAAGCTTGTGTGTGTCTTCTCCACACGCTACGATTTTTTTTTCCCCCGAAGAAGTGAAAAAGAAAGTGTTTAACTGCCTATTGCACTCTGGTAGCCAAGGTGTGGGGGAGCAGGGGTCAGGGTTATCAGACCAGGAAACAGAGCCAGTTCTTTGGAGAAATCCAAGTGGAGCAGGGGGTTAGCCAAGCCGGGGAGGCGGGAAATGGCTCTGTGCCTGGCCTCGAGCCCTTCTAGATGCTTTTGTAACTGTACCTAAGGCAACCGATTCCTTCTTGCTTTGAAGGCCTCCAGGATTCTAAGGCCAACACCTTGTGCTTTCGGCCAAGATTTTGGTGAGACTTGGCCAAGGACTTCAAGGTTTGTGCTGGAGATAGTTACACTTCTTTTAGTGGAGACTCTTCAGCATTATATGAGAATTGCTTCTCCGTGTGAGAAAATGTCAGCTCTCTTCAGGGGCTGGTGGTGGTTCCCTGCCTTATTGTCTGCTAGCTGCATCCTCCAAGCTTGGGCTGTAAAGGAGGTGAGAATTAGGCTTAGGACAGAGAATGAAACAAAAGTTCTCTATCACTGAAATGAATTAGAGGTGCAGGTGAGGGACGCAGAAGTCATTATGGGGCATGAGTCATGTGACAGAGTACAGGGCTGTTTATACTGATGACAATGAAATCCCTCTAAGAATCCAGATTAAAGAAATATACTTAGAGTATTTTATGATATGCCAAATGAATTTCAAATGGACTAAATATATGCTAAATATGTTTCATCTCAGAAAAATTAGAAATAGAAGTGGATACTAACCAAATTTTCTAAACTTCGAAACAACAAAAAAAGAAAGCTTAAAGGAATTTTTATGACTTCATTAAAAAATATGTGACAAAAATATTTGTAACCAAGAGGAAGATAAAAGCCTAAGAATATCCTTGTTATATAAAGAGTTAACATCTGCTACAGGAATGAAATGTTAAATGGGATAGAAAAAAGGATTCAGGAACAGACTCAAGTAAGTGTGAGAATTTAGTTATAATAAGGATGGCATTTAAATCTGTGGGATAAAAGTGGAGTATTCAGTATGTATTGGAATAGTTGGCCAAGTATTTGGGACCAAAAATGGAAGCTCCGCGTCACTCCTTAAACCAAAGTAAACACAAATGGATTAAATATTTAAATTGAAATGCCTCGAGAAGCAGGATGATGTTGTAGGCAAGAGCATAGATTCTGGGGTTAGACAGCCTGGGCTTTTTGCCTCCCTCTGCCAGTCATGAGCTATATGACCTTGGGCCAGTTACCGCAACTACTTTGTTCTTTAATTTCATAAAATGGGGATGATGATAGTACTTGCCTCACAGGGTTGTTGTGAGGATTATATGACATAATGTATGTAAAGGGCTTGGTATAGTGCCTGGCACAAGTGTTATTTAAACGTTGCTATGCTGTCATCATCGTCATTATCATCATTAATGAAAAAGTAAAATCATAAAAGCACTGAAAGAAAGTATGGTAAATATTTTTTTAAGCTTAGGGGTGGAGGAAACATTTTTAATCATGACACAATGCCATACTTCATTAAGGAGAGATTTGATATTTAAAATCTCTGCACATAAGGAAATAATGACTGACCAGTGAGTGGGGTGCTGGAGGTCACAGTCTTCCTAGGGGCAGGCTGTGATGTGACAGCCATTCATGTAGAGCTTCCTGCACTGAAACTGGAAGGTGATTAATAGAAGCCGGGTAAGTGACCTGGTGAGAGTTTATTTCAGTGTTTTCAATTTTGTCTTGTCCTTTCTACTTAGTTTCCTAGGGCTGCTGTAACAAATTACCACAAACTTGGTGTCTTCATACAACAGATATTTATTCTCTCCATTCAGTTCTGAAGGCTAGAATCCAAAATCAAGATGCTGAATGTGTCATTGCTCCCTCTGAAGGGTTCTCCCAGCGTCCGGTGGTTTCTGGCATTTCTTGGCTTATGGCGGCATCACTCTGTCTCTGCCTCCCTCTTCACCCACTTCTTCACCTCCTCCTCTGTGTCTCTGTGTGTCCTCCTTTATAAAAATACTAGTCATTGGCTTTAGGGCCCACCTAATCTAGTATGGCTTCAACCTGTCTAATTATTTGCAAAGACCCTATTTCCAAATAAAGTCACAGTCTGGGGTTCGGTATGGACAGGAATTTGGAGGACACTATTCTACTCACCACAACCACCATGCTCCTTTTTAGGGAGAATGCAGTCCCCCCTCTTTCCATTGTCCCCTCATGTAGCCTACAGTGAGGGGAGAAGATGTTGGACCAACAGTGAGATCCCAGAAAAAATCAAGTATTTTACTAATTTAGTGTGCTTCTTTTGTACATGTTAATTATTATTTTAATAGGCCATCACTTTCAAACCATGTTCATTCTTGAAATGTTTACAGAATGAGTATTTAAAATAAGTGGTGCATATTCACACATTTTCTTCTGTATTGTTACTTTCAGATTTAACTACACACGTGAGATTGTAATGTGAATTTATAGGCAGAGATAATGTTCCTTGTCCAAACAAAGAAAAAGCACAAGTGAATGTTCTCCTGTGGAGTTTTATCACTGTGTATAATTAGGACCATAAGCCTGAGCTCACCTTCCGAAGTGTTCACGGTCCGGAGGAGCCTAATACCTCAGCCACATCTCATGGCTGGATCAGAACGCATGAGCAAGATGACACACTGCTTGCATGTCTGTTAGCCACACTTTCTGAAAGAGGTGTGTTCATTCAGCCCTTCTTTCAGGCACAGGGATTTAATGAGGCTGTGCTGTGGGCCAGGCTCTGTGTTAGACCCTGTGATATAAGCTGATGAAACATGGCCCTCTTCCTGAAGTACAAAGTAAGAATAGAGATGTGGGCAGCTTCTCTTGGAACCTGGCTACGCACAGTGGGGTCTGCAGACCATGAGCATCAGCATCAACATCACCTCCGGGCTTGTTAGAAATGCAGAATCTCAGTCCCAGATGGATCGCCATCTCCATCCAGGATGGGTATCTGTCAAGCTCCTGGGTGATGCCAGTGCTGTTGGCCCATGGGCAAGGTCAAGCTGATGCTTTAGTGGATCCCCCATTACAGCAGTTGATGATTGAAGAGGCACTTTCTATGCTTCTAGGAAGCTGTCTTGAGACACATTGTCTAATATAGATATGACAGATACGTAACCTGCTCTGGGGCTCAGACCATCTGTCTGCACTCAAAGCATCTGGTATAGAATGTGTAAACAAATGAAAGCCAGATAGCCAAGAAGTGGACAGGTGGTGAGCGGACCTGGGTAGTTAGAAGGACAAGAGATACTTTCTGGGTACCCCGCATGCCTAATGCAGGTGCATTAGCAGTTAATCGTTCAGCACTTAGGAAGAGCCAGGACCTGGTTGAGGAAGAGATGTGGGATCTGTGTGTTTCACTGTTGGGTAGAGGGAGTGTGAGACGTTGACAGGACATGCTGGAAGGTATGAGGCCCACCATCATGGAGCTCTGGAGAGGAGTTGGGCTGGAGCTGTGCCGATACTGTCAGAGTAGACTTGGTAAAATATGTGAAGCTACAGGTGTGGGTCAGGTCATTTGGAGAGCACTCAGGATGAGGAGAAAAGAGCACTGAGCACAGTGCCCTGGGAAAGAAGAGCCCTCTGGCAGGCCTGAAAAGGGACACCAGGGTGGTAGTCAGCATGTTGTTTTGCAGAGTGACTCAGGATGGCTTGACTTTTACTTTATTTTTTAAAATTGTAAGGATGAGCCCAGCCAGTGTGGCTCGGTTGATTGAGCATTGTTCCATGCACCAGGAGGTCGCAGGTTCGATTTCCAGTCAGGGCACATGGCCGGATTGTGGGCTTGATCCCCAGGAGGGGGCGTGCACAAGGCAGCTGATTGATGTTTCTCTCTCATCAATGTTTCTCTCTCTCCCTTTCCCTTCCTCTCCCTGAAATCAATAAAAACGTATTTTAAAGAGGAACGTGTAAGGATGATCTTCTAATCAAGAGGTTTGTCGTTGTTGTTGATGAAGGTGATGGTTGCCTTCGTTTTTTATTGTTTGGTTGTTTCTAGCTTACCAGTTTCTTCTGTGCACATTTTTAAGGTCCTTAGAATCCTAGTGAGGGCCGTGATTAATGGGATGACTGATCGCAGCGGAGATGTCGCAACCGGCCTCAAAGGAAAGCTGCAGGAATTGTTTGGCAGAGTAACTTCAAGAGTGACAAATGACGGGGAAATCTGGAGGCTGTACGCCCAAGTATATGGGGATGGGCAGAGCGAGAAGCCTGAAGACAACGAAAAGGTGAGTCCTTCACGCCTGGCTCTTGTTTGGAGATATGTCTAGTGGATCTGCTTTTTTCATGGTTGGAGAAAATGTTTAATGATTTGTAAGATAAGATTAATACGCTCCAGTTTTGATTCAGTCTTTAGCATAAGCACTTTGAATTGTGGGCAGGTTAAGACTTGTAAGCATTCATCTTTTCTCTGTCCATGAATTTTTCTTATATAAATGTTCTCTGTTTCCTGCCAAAGGGTCTCTCTAAGCAGCTTCCCTACCTACCAGAGCTGTGGCAAACAGCTGGCTCATCATGTCCTCTGTACCCTTGCTGCAGGCTCATTGCTAAGGACTAAGGTAGATTGGGTACAAGGACAAAAGGGTGTTTAAATCTGCGATGGGGACTGTGAAAGGGAAAAAAGAGGAGGAATAGATAAGAATATGTGTTGGAGAAGAGCTTGGTGGAGGTTGCCCTGCTGTCTCACGGGCACCACTTACACTCCAGTTGTGCCTTTGGCCTCCTATCTTAGACCTTGCAGGGACCTCCAGAGTTTCCAAGTTTGGAACAATTGTGTTCTTCTCAAACAGCCACAACAAATCAAATGCGGTCCCACGTGAGTTTGGAATTAGCCACAGCACAGCTCATCTGTGGGATCCATAGCCACTCTCTCCTCCCTCGGCCTACACAGCCAGCTTCTCCCAGTGCCTGTCACCTGGAGAACACATACTCACACGTTCGCACCCACTTCTGCTGTCTGTCCTTCCCAGTCTCCTTGAATTCCCTGCTCCCTTGTCTATATGGAATTAAGGTTACTCTGAATTCTCTCATCTGTGACTTCTCCCTCAAGAATCAGGTTGTGAAAGAAGTGTCTTAAACTCTTGTGAGTTTTTTGTTTTGTTTTTTTACATGTCACTATTTTTATTGTTTGCTGCATGACTGACCTGTGAACTCAGAGTACCAGGATTTTGGTAGAAGTGTCAACTGAGGACTAGCTAGATCAGAGAGAACCCAAATTGAATATTTATCTCAAAGATTTAAAAAGACAACAAATTGTTTAAGTTAAATTAATGAAATATGTCAATGAATAAGAAATATGTAATTTTTCTAGAGTTTTTCTTTCAGTATAAAGATACATATCATGCACATTTGCACACATACATATATGGATGTACCAATATTAATATTAATTACCAAATACTAATTATTAAATACTATTACTAAGCTTATGCTGATTTTAAATTCCAGTTATAACTTTCAACTTAATGGGTCAAATTATGTGAATTCCTACATCCTCTCTGTCTCCCCTCTTTTAGTGTTTTTTTTTTTTAAATTTTCTTTAGTGATTAGGGTATTACATATGTGTTTTTATCGTCCCCCCAACCCCCTGCTTCTTGTGAGTTTTCACACCTCTCAATAATTCTGTAGTTTCACCAAGTTCACACCTCCTTCTCTTAGCTGGTCTCTTAAGCTAATGGCTACGAATGCTAAGGAAGTGTGTATACTCTTTGTAGACCTCCAAATTGGGCATTTGTAAATTTCTGTTTGAAGGGAAGTGTCTTGGTCCAGTGTCATGTGATGTCTTTTCATGCTGATTGCTGTTGGATGAGCATCTGTGCCCCTTCTTTGATGAGAGTGAGGGAGACTGTGCTGTGTCCCACAGGTGCTGGTTTTCAAGTTGCAGTTAGTTTCGTGTGACTTCCAGGGAATAGTTTGAAATGTGAATTCTGTTTGTTATTCTGAATTGTTGTTCTTTTTTCCTCAGGCGTTCAACTATCTCTCTAAGGCCTACAAGTGTGACACACAGTCCAGTGGCTGGGAGAAAGATATTGCATCATTTAAGGAACTGGTTCGGAGAGCCTTAGAACTTGCACATGGTATTGATGTAACGTTTGCCATCCATGGCATATTAGAATGTATTTTTACTGATAAGAGAAAGTAGTAGTCAAGAGTAAAGTGTCACTACAAATAGTTTCAAATTGTATTGAAATTGTTGTATTCAGCAAACATTTATAGACCAACTACTATGTAGTAGGTACTTGCGAGCAACAAGAAGACAGGATAGAGGCTTAAATTCCATTTGAATAAGTGACTGGTATTAGAAACTTTAGAGAGATGAAAAACCCTTACAATGGTAGTTAACCTTCAGGTCATAGTCTATTTGCATTGATATATAGTATTAAGGATATCTGTTAACCTTTCCTGACTCATACATAGTCTTCCTTTATAGATGAAAATATTTATTCATAAAATATATAGATTTCTGGAACTCAGAGCACTATACAAAGAGCTGTTGCATATATAAAAGAAATAAAAAGTATAACCAAATAGCCTTGAGAAATGTAATGGGTGATATTTGAGGGGAGAAGTAACCTTATATGTAAAGTTGTATACCTATGTGGTAAATATATTCCAGATAAAGGCTGTTTTTAATTATTTGCATTAGTAATTTGGTGATGCATTTTTATATTTATACTAGTAGCCCAGTGCACAGATTCGTGCACATTGAAAAGAAATTAATTAGAAAAAAAACAATAAAAACATGATATAAAAACATTGACAAAAACAATGACTGATAGATTAAACTTATTCTAATATCTCTCTGTATACCACATTAAGAGTAAAAACACTTTCAGAGTGCTTGACTAATTTCCCTTATGTTGAAGTATTTACAACTTTAACTTTAACGTCACACACTCTTCGAACTTGAGAGAAAGCAACATATAACTGACCATGTCCGAAAACGGGCTCAGGTAGGAATATTCCTACTCTGTCTAGAGTTTGTCCTTGTGATTCATTAACAGTCATTGCAAATGCTGGCATCATGGGAAACTGTCTTTGAATCGATTTAAATGGGAAGCCAATGTCAGATGCTGATTGTTGGTTTTCAGACATACCAGTATTCTGTTGCTGCTACCACTTTCTTTCAGCTTCTGAATGTCAACAAAAACAACCAAATTCACGATTGATAATGACAGATCTTAACATGCGTGTACGATTGGCGCCAATGAGAGCTTTATATGCGCGAGTCAGCATTTATTTTTAAATTGCCAGTGTGCATCATATGTACTGGCCGGTCGGGCGGACGGACATATGGTCGGTCACTTAGCCTTTTATAGATATAGATTTGATTATGAGTCTTTGATGCCCTGGGATTACAGTTCAAACCACAATGTTAAGAACTGAATCACGCCGAAACCGGTTTGGCTCAGTGGATAGAGCGTCGGCTTGCGGACTGAAAGGTCCCAGGTTCGATTCCGGTCAGGGGCATGTACCTGGGTTGCGGGCACATCCCCAGTGGGAGATGTGCAGGAGGCAGCTGATCGATGTTTCTCTCTCATCGATGTTTCTAACTCTCTATCTCTCTCCCTTCCTCTCTGTAAAAAAATCAATAAAATATATTAAAAAAAAAAAAAGAACTGAATCACAAGGACTGTGAACTCATCCTGAAGTCCTCTAAATTCTTCTGCAACTGATAGTTACAGCAAATGGGGAGCTGTGGTTCCATCCCAAGTGCAGGCACATCGGTTGTTGATATCAGTTCTCCCGGACGGGGGTGTAAACCCTGAGTGTGAAATCGCAGTAGGAACCGAGCTGTGAATCTCTCTCATGTCACTCCCTTGGGCTCGTATCATCAGCAGTGAGCCCTTGGGGAAGCCACACTGAGAGTATCATGTCTCTGGGGTGTGTGTGTGTGTGTGTGTGTGTGTGTGTGTGTGTGTGTGTCTGTTTCAGGGGGTCTCTTCCCAATGATCTGCAATTCACCAAAATTTACCTATTTTTCTCAAAATTCTCTTTTTACCAATAAGTTATCCTTCTCAAAGAAAGACAAAGGGGGGGATTATGCACATAATTATTATCCTTTTGCCAAATTAAAAACTTTCCATGAGAAATATTTCTCAAATCTGTCACTTTAAACTCTTAAGTAATTGTGAGGGTTTTTTGTTTTTGTTTTTTACCTGTGAATGATCAGCAGCAATTTTTATGGATGTTTCCCTGTGTTTTTCTTCCAGTGGCTGTGAAATGCAGTGAAAGCAAATCCAGTCCCCAAGAGGCTGTGCAGGTGCTTTCTTCAGCTCGGCTCAACTTACGGGGCCTGTCTTCTAAAGCAAAGGTGAGGTGGACGTGGGTTAACTCGGCTGTCCTACAGAGAAGGCTGCAGTATCAACCCGTGCTCTTAAATCTTCCTTTACATCAGGGCTAATTTTAGGCCCCCATTACATTTTTTATATTAGTTCCTAGGTAGTTAGTTACTTGTACTGATGAGGATTTTATTGGCCCAATGGCTAGACCACCCTAAGTGTGGCTTAGTTAGGGCTCTTAGAAATTAATACTTACAGTCCAGCTCTTAATGCTTTCTGTAAATTAAATCCCCTTAATGCTTCCTCTACATTAAATTAAAACAATGCTCTTCTTTTATTATCACTTTTCCCAAAGTGTGGCATATATGCCACTGGTAGTACTTGAGTAGCCTTAGGATTTTAATATATATTTATTTCAATGCATATTAGAAAAAGTATAACTGGCTTACACATCAGACTTACAGTTTCACGAAGATTATTTAGCCCAGCGGTCCTCAAACTAAGGCCTGCGGGCCACATGCAAATACAAATATTGTATTTGTTCCCATTTTGTTTTTTTACTTCAAAATAAGATATGTGCAGTGTGCATAGGAATTTGTTCATAGTTTTTTTTTTTAACTATAGTCCGGCCCTCCAACGGTCTGAGGGACAGTGAACTGGCCCCGTTTAAAAAGTTTGAAGACCCCTGATTTAGCCTATTTCTCATTTACAGTAATGCTACTAGTAAAATGTTTCCTTTGAAAAAGACTTACTATGTGAAAATTGATTTAGAGAAAAAATAGTAAGTAGGTTGTATGTGGATTTGACAAACATTGTTAAGGTAGAGAAGTGACTCAGGTTTGGCAACCTGTGGGCAGTGCTGGAGGAGGTGAGGAGCCTGCCAATCACGAGCTCCTGGCCCAGCAGGCACTAGAAGGGCAGCTGTGGAACCGGTGGACGTGCTGACGCACATAGGCTGCAGTGTGCTTGCCCAAGGCAGTTCCTTTTACAGGAGGGGGTGCATTCATCTTTATTTTATTTTTGCTGGGTCTTTTGTTATTACCAAATCTTGATCATCTTTGTGACCTCTCAGTCCTAAACTGTAATTAATTTTCAAGTAATTAGCCTAAAGGATCTGATTTATATGAATGTGAATTAAAATATATTTTTTGTTTGTGTACACAGTGAATAGGGTTGTTTTGTTTGGATGAACAATATCCCTTCATCCAAAAACCATCCTGTGACACTGAACTTACTAATCATATTCACGCAGCCATTATGAAGGGCAGCACTCATTTGAATTTACAAGTTCAGGCCCGTTGTGCTTCTTCCATTCATCCCTTAACTGTTGCAGCTTATACTTTTCCAGGGTGGTGAGCAGCACAAACACTGCCCTTGCTGCTATAATGTTGCCGTAGTATTATGCAAAGGAGTTTTAGTTCTGTACTCTGTCTATATTATTTTAAAGAGGATTTTCATTGTTTTGATAGTTCTGCTTTGTTCTTTATGCTGCAGCAACTTTTTACAGATGTGGCCAGTGGAGAAATTTCCGGGGATTTAGCTGAAGAAATAGCAGCTATGGACACCCTAGTACTAGACCTCCAAGACCTAAGCAACCAGTTTCGAAATCGGTACTGACTATCCTGGGAGTGGTTCTGGAAAAGGTGCTTTCGCCTTTGGGATGTTCTCTTACACCTGCGGATCTGAGACTGATTTTTACATAAAGTTCTCTTTTGTGGCTAACATTCTTGTTTTGTGATTATTCCAATATTTGAATTTCCTGAAGTACATTAAGTGAAAAGTCTCCTATTTTCCTTAGCTTAGTTGAATTCAGTATTTTTTATTATTCTTGAGGTATTTCAGCAGAAAGCAAAAAAATTATAATTTTCTTTTTTAACATAGGGCTTACTCTCAGCCTAAAATGAATTAGATCATTCTTTGGAAAAACTTGGTCTAAACAGGAAAAAAAATCACACACTACAAGTTTGTGGAATCATTAGATTGTCTGCTTTATTATCCAAAAGTGATAGAAGAGTCGATTTGGTGATGGAAACCTTTACACTTTTTGAGATTTTGTATGTGTGTCAGAAAAATTTATGTTTGGCTGAATTAGAAATGTGGGCATGGTTTAACTTCTCAATCCAGAAAACGCAAGAAAAAAATGACATAAGTCAACTTTTGTCTCAATCATTAGCCACTAGTAACCAGGCTGACCCTCCTTGGGTATACCGCCAGCCCTGAAGACGGTTGTTTAGTAAGGGTATTATGAGTGAAGACAGCTATAAACGGTGCCATGTTACAAAAATGCCAAAGTAAAATGCTTTCTTAGGAATGTCTATGGAAACAAGTATTGAAGGCAGCAGCTGAGCTTAATAATCTTACTAGAAAAGTCATAGTGAGGACTTCTAAGTCCTGGCTCGGGTTGTTGAATTCTGGGTACCATCATAAGTCATTTGACCCTTGCTTTTTTCTATGTTCTTTTTTATAAAATGTGAATAATTTCTATTCTTTGCATCTTTGTGAGTTTCGGCTGCCTTTGGGCATTTAAAAAAATCCATAATCCATAAATATAAGTATCCTGAACATTAAAAAAACAGTCTTTAAAAACTTTCATCAGCCAGTGTTGGTTGTGTTTACTAGTGCCTCCGTTCCTTCACCATCTGCTTCTCTTTTCTATTCTCATACTAGCCTAAAAAAAGGTCAACGTTTGTCCCAATGCTGTTTCTCTTACAGGAGACATAATAGTTATGAGAAAGGCCAAGAAAATAGGTAGTAGCATGAGTTATCATTACATGTTGACTCAGTCTTTTATGGAAGCCATTGGGGAATAGGTGGGTAAGTGGATGGATGGATGGAGCAAAGTTTTAAGGTGAACTCTTTATCAGTACCTAGTTGGGAACCCCAATAGAAAACAGATAAATACTAAAAAGTGCAAGTTCAGGAAACAGGTGATTGAAGAGGAGCTCCCAGGTATTAATTTTTAGCTCTCAGTTTATGTACCTTTGGGTTCTAGGTAGAAAGTCATCTGTGAGTATGAGTTATCACAAACCAAGTCACAAAAGGTTGTCCTCTTCCAGATTCTAGGCTGGACCAACGTCTCCAGGATGCCGACAGCCATGTACCCTCTTTTATCTCAAAATGATCTCACAAAGGAGAGACCGATTAGATGTCTTCTTTTTAACACATAAACTTATTAGTTACCTTTAATAATCTTATGTGAATGGTTAACAAAATGGAGGAAAATGTGGGGAGGTATTATGGTAAAGTAGGAGAAGCTTTGGTTTTTATCAAAACCTTGTCTCTACCACCTCATAAAACTTGGCACTCAGGTGCTTGATTTCTTCGTCTGTAGAGTGAGTGTGGTGGTAATAGTACCTTCCCTCAGGTTCTGAGTGTCTCTTACAGCACTTCACCCACGGTCCAGTCAGTAACTCCATGTCTGTGTGCACAGCTCTGTTTCACTTACTGTAGGGTCTGTGCTGCTTCATGTTGCCATATTATGATTTAAATATATGCCATTTCCAAATGCCTTATTTTTTATATGTTTCAACTTTTGTTTTCTAGTAGTAATACTTTTGTTTTCAAAATTACCTTTTTGCTTTGTCAACTAAGACATAGATGTGATTCTCTAGCCTTTTTTTTTCAGAGAGAAAGGGAGAGGGCAAGAGAGATAGAAACATCAATGATGAGAGAGAATCATTGATTGGCTGCCTCTTGAACACCCCTCACTGGGGATTGAGCCAGCAACCCAGGCATACGCCCTTGACTGGAATAGAACCTGGGACTCTTAAGTCCACAGGCTAATGCTCTATCCACTGAACCAAACCAGTTAGGGCTGATTCTCTAGTCTTTATGGTATTTCTAGCATGAATAATAATGCTAATAGCAGATGGCCAAGAGGCATATGAAAAAATCAAAGTCACTGACCATCAGAGAGATGCAAATTAAAACAACAATGAGGTATCCCTTCACACTTGTCAGAATGGCTACCATCAACAATTCAACAAATGACGAGTCTGGAAGGATATGGAGAAAAGGGAATCCTAGTACATTGCTGGTGGGAATGTAGACTAGTGCAGCCATTGTGGAAAACAGTATGTAGTTTCCTCAAAAAATTAAATATGGAACTTCCATTTGACCCAGTGATCCCTCTTTAGGGATATAGCCTAAGAAAGCTGAAATACCAATCAGAAAGAATGTATGCACCACTATGTTCATAGCAGCACAATTTACAATAGGTAAGATCTGGAAACAGCTCATCAGTAGATGAGCGGATAAAAAAGCTGTGGTACATTTATACCATAGAATACTATGCAGCAGTAAAAAAGAAGAATCTCTTACCCTTTGAGACAGTGTGGAGGGACCTGGACAG
>NW_006293779.1:1331328-1382635 GCF_000327345.1 Myotis davidii | reverse complement strand
TGCATATATGCATAACCCATGGACACAGTGGGGTAGTGAGGGCCTGGGGTGGGCAAGAGGGGGTGGATGGGAGAAAAAGGGGACATATGTAATACTTTCAACAATAAAGATTTAAAATAATAATAATGCTAATAGGTACACATCACTGAGTTCTCACAGTGTACTAGTAGGTCTGTGATATCACCAGGAAACTAAAGATCACAAACTTCAGAAAGAGAAATAGAATTCAAAGACTGCGAACGCCTGCATTCTTTCTCCTTGCTCTGTTGGGGCTAGAAAAGCTTCTGAGAGTCAGCTGTCAGTCTTCTCACAGGGGGATACCTGGGAAATTTTCCCGTCATTGTTTATAAGGTTCTTCAAGGAGAGAAATTCTGGGAGGTCTCAGTTAAGATTATTCAAGTCTTTTTAAAATCAATAAATTCTTGGTTAGCCTTTTTTGAAGAAGTAGCATAGTAAATGGAGTCCCTAGCTACAAAGGAATTAAAATCCTAATGGAACACGAAACCCCTTCCTCTACACCAGTGGTTCTCAACCTTCTGGCCCTTTAAATACAGTTCCTCATGTTTTGATCCAACCATAAAATTATTTTCGCTGCTACTTCATAACTGTAATGTTGCTACTGTTATGAACCATAATGTAAATATCTGATATGCAGGATGGTCTTAGGCGACCCCTATGAAAGCATCGTTTGACTGCCAAAGGGCTTGCGACCCACAGGTTGAGAACCGCTGCTCTACACCCCAAACTCAAGGGAGTGGTCCTGAGTCTGGGAAGCAGAACCATGGGTGTGTTTTGAGGGGGAGGAGGGTGTTGGCGGGCTGGGGTGTGCCAGGGTGGTGGGGTTCAGAATTACAGAATCCCAGAAAGAATCCGGGGTTCTCATTGAGGCGTGGGGAGCTTGACCTTGCCTCACACGGAGGCTCAGATGGCAATGAGGCCCCAGCATTGGCAGCACTGACTTGTTTGATTGCATATCCAGGCTCTTCTCTTTGTGCTGTTCTTGTTTCTGTTGGACATGCTGTCAGTGTGCTCTTCATAAGCAGAAATGGAGAGAAGAAATGCTATCCAGTACGTCTAGTAAACCCATCTACTTTCCAGACCCCACTTGAAAACTGTGACGTAAGCAGAGGTATGGTTAGGTTGGGCTATTTGTAACCATTTTCCCAAATCCTGGTAAATCTATTACATTTACCATCTGGGCGAGTCTGAATAAAAGTTCTTTTTTCCATTTCTGTTTTTATAACATCCACATCAATCTAAACCCCTGTTTAGATAAGGGGACTCGACTTTACTGGCCAAGAGTGAGGAATAAAACCTGTTAAGTGGACGCAGCACACTTCCTTTTTGCTGTTCACTCAACGGCCCCAGAGTGAAATGGCAAAGAGCCTCTATTCAGTGGTGGGCGCCACGCTGTGGTGACACAGATGGATTTTTCACAGCGTGCACAAGTGCTTATAAATAGATAGGTTTCAATCAACAAGCAGCTTATTCAGGCATGTGCTCAAATATAGTAGCTGCATTCATGAGACAGCCATTTCCACTAATCCCAAGACTATATCCTAATAAAAGAGTAATCCCTTAGGGGCTAGGGTAGTGCTGACTTGCTTTCAACTCTCATGGAGTCTTTCACAGACCACAGCCTACGAATAATTGCAGCTGCATTAGGTTTTCACTGAGTGAACTGTAAAGCTGAGCTTATCTTGAAATGTTTTCTGTCCTTATTTTTATAAATTGCAGTGGCTTCACGGACAAAGAGGTACTTTTTACTCTAGACATCGCAGCTTGCGGCAAAGCCAGTTTAGAAACCCAGTACGTGTGCGTTTGTGTGCGTGCGTGTGCACCGTGGGTGTGTGTGCTCGTTAGTCTGTCATAAAGCAGCTTCCCTTTCACTTGGTTAATAATAAAGACTTTGAGCAGGTTTTGTTTTTTCCTTTGACTTTAGGATCAATAACAAGTGAATGTCCATTTTGAGACGATTTACAAGCTCCTGCTAGAGCGGCCGGGCTTTTTACCAGGCCCTTTTCTTTCTTGTGCTTGGCTTTGTTCAACAAGGTCTTACTCCTCCTCCCACATTGTTCAGAGCTAGCTGTAATCAATTCACTTAGCACAGCACTGAAATGTGTCCCTTGCCAGTGATGTCAGACCTGCCTTCCTTTTTATTATTCTGACTTCTTATGAACTGCGGTGACCCGTGAGTCAACCACACCATCTCTTGGCCCTGCGCCAACATGGTGATCTACGAAGGGGACTCCTGCCAAGGGCTTCGAGGCGGAGAGCTATGTTAAAGCGGTCTTCTGAACGGTGAGCATCAGCCATTTTTGAACCTTTTGTGGTGTTATTGCCAGAGAGGGGTGTGTGCTTGTGTGGGGGAAATCATGTTACGGTTCAGGAGCTAACCGGGCATTGCTCACTTTTTGCAGACCAAGGGCTCAGATGCATGTCAGTATCTATAGGCAGATAGAAGTTAGGACACAGTGCCGTTCACAGAAGACACGTGTTTCTTGAAGACTCTATTACTGAGGGGCTCGAGGATGTCCTTAACCCCGCCATAGCCTGTCAGCGATCCATGTGACAGAGATGTTATAACAAGATCTGCGAGGAAGATGCCTGCAGCAGAAAATAAAAAGGTTGAATAGGAGCATAGGTAAGAGTGTCCTAGAAACCGCTGGGCAATCAGCATTAACACAGTCTTTTCTGTTCCCCAAGCAGGAGCTTGGTGGCCTTCAGTGCTGCTGGGCCATTGCCAGCGCGTGATTCTCGGTGCTTTCATTCTGTAGCACCTCTCCCTGTTTCTGGGCTGAGTGCGGGTCGGGGAAGGCATGAAGGAAAGACTGTGATGGATTTTTATGAAGTGAAAGAGAAAGAAAACCAACTTCCTGTCATCAGAATGTCTCAGGTTAGTGCTAGGAAAAGGAAAGAAGGGATGAAAAGGAAGATGAGGTGGGAAAATGATGAAATGGGAATTGATGGATTGGAGTGAACTCGGGGTTAGAAGACCTGGATTTAAGTCCCACTTCCTAGCCATGACTGCACCTGAGCCCTGAGCCTCTGTGGGCCTCACCTTCCTCAGCTGTAAATGCAAATAGCCGCCCTACTGGCCAGATAGAATTCTGTGGGGGTCATAGCAGATGATGTATGTGAAGTGTTCTGTGAGCAACTGTGCACAGTTAGCCCCTGTTATGATGAGGAGGAAGGGGTATGTGGAGGGTCTTTGGGCCCTGGGACTGGTGGAGTCCCTGATGGGGGCATCCAGCAACGTGGCTCTGGTTTTCCTAATCCCCGTGGGGTCGGAACTCTTGGGTTTGAGAAACAGTGCTGCAGATGTTTCTCTCAGCTCCTGTGTCCCCTCACCGCTCGACTTACTGAGTCAGTGGGGCCTATAGGATGTCTGGTGCCAGGGTTGATAAAAGCCATCTTGGTATTTTTACATCTGTTTGCCAAAAACCCTGCTTATGCCTGCTTATGCTAGTCCCCCCCGCCCCCCAAATAGCGGTATCAGCAGCAGAACTAGGGGGGCTCCACACACTAAGTAGTTTCCCCGACCATAACCAGCAGGACACAGGTTATTGTCTGTGTAGGTAGGCCCTGCTCAATGTTCATCTTCCCCCTTTACTAAGTTACACAAGCCATTGTCAAAATAAGCAAGAAGAAAAAATTAAATCACCCCAGACCCCGCTGCTGTAGAAGATAACCATGTTAACATTTTCCTGCATACCCTTCTAGACTAGGATGTATATGCGAGAGAGAGAGAGAGAGAGAGAGAGAGATAGAGAGAGAGAGAGAGAGAGGCTTTAAAAAAACAACCCAATTAAGCTCTCTAATAAAGCAAATGGATGTAGGCCTGTCTTTAACCTGGTAGGGCTCAGAGCCAGAGGACCAATGGAGACCCACAGACCATATATCTAAATAATGAAGCTATAAATCAAGCTGAGACACTGTTCAATAAGATTTGCTTTGATCTGAACAAATATTCCTTTCTACTGACTTGGGAGGCCGTATTTTAATTCAGGACCCTCAGCCCTGAGAATTCCAGCCTGGGAGAGGGCGGTGCAGGGAGATGGGCCACCTGCAGTCCACCCCGCTCTGCAGGGGCCTCGCGTGCCCACGTGTGCCCACCACAGCCAAGTCTCAGTCACCAGCCACCCCTCTGGCCTGGCAGGACACAGACCAGAGGCCACTCTCTCCTCAGGAATGTGGGTCAGGGAAGAGGCCCCCGCAGCCCCGCGATGCAGGCCTGGGCCTTTGGGCATCACAGTGCGATGGGCACCTACTCCACAGAATGGCTGGGATGGGAAGGGACTGCATGCAAGTGCCGGTGAGGCTGTGGAGGAACGGCACTCTAAACATTGCCGATAGGAATATAAATGGACATAAACATTGGAAAATGTACCCAAGGACTCAGCAGTGTTACCGCCAGGTGAACACAGGCACAGATGCAGGCTCGCTGCACCCAAACCCTCCTATGAGAGTGTCTAGAGCAGCATCAATCCACATGTCTCCCCGCAGGAAATGGGTAGATAGGGTGGGACAGCCGTGCAAGGAGGATGCGCAGCAACAATGACTGCTGCAGCCGCCACAGCCACAACAGCAGTGAATCTTAAACAGTTTGCTGAGCAGAGGAAGCCAGACATTGAAAAAACGTACCCTGTCCTAGCCAGTTTGGCTCAGTGGATAGAGCATCGGCCTGCAGGCTGATGGGTCCCAGGTTTGATTCCAGTCAACGGCACGGACCTTGGTTGCAGGCTCCTCCCCGGCCTGGGGCCTGGTCAGGGCTTGTGCAAAGGGCAACCAATCGATGTGTTTCTCTCTGTCTTTCCCTTTCTCTTCCACTCTCTCTCAAAATCAATGGAAAAATATCCTCGGGTGAGGATTGAAAAAAAAAAAGTACTCTGTATGTATCCATGCATATACACAAAGTTCAGAAAGCAGATGAAATCAAACCACATTACTTTGTGATGCGGGCTTGGGTGTTGACACTGTAGGTAAAGCAAGGAAGTGCTTAGCACAGAAAGAGGACAGTGGTTCTCTCGGAGTGCACAGAGGTGATGCCAGGGGGGTGAGGTTGGGGGGGCGGGCTTCTGGGCAGAGGGCTGCATCCTTTATTAACTCGGTCGTGGTAAACATTGTGCTTTTGCCAAGTCATCAAGCTCTACATTCTGTTCTGCACGTGTTTCTGAATGTGTGTTACATTGAACAGTAAAAGACGTTCAACTATCAGGGGTGTAGCCGCTTTTACCGTGAGCCGAGCCCGCTTTCCCCATCCCGGGGTTTCAGCGTTTCTGCCTCTGGGCATCTCCGCCTGGAGGAGACCCGACTCCTCAAGGAATATTCCTTGCAAATCATAAAGTTGATTTTTGAGCAAGCATACTGCTTTTCCACGCGAAGCTCTGCATCGCAAATTCAAACTTAACCCCGTGTCACTTTAACTCTCCCTCCGCCTTCCTCTTTAGCAAACACCTCTTTAAGCAGAGCATAACGTGTTACATACAGCTCTAGCACAAAAATGCGGGTAATTTGACATGAGCCTCTAAGCCTTGTTGGCGTTTGTCTAGCACAGTTACGATCCCGTGCCTCTCCACGTGGCCGCACTGACCTAAGGAAACCTGGCCAGCATGGAGTCATTGATAGAGTGTGGCCATCCTGGTGACCGAAGCCAGCTTCTCACATTTCTTCTCGGAAAGCATGGTGTTGACATGTTTAATATCCTGTGGCATTTCCTCTGGGCTCAATAGTTTGATGGAAAAAGTCCCTGCTGATGTCTGATGGCCAAGTTGACTAGCAAGGCCTCGAGCCCCTCCATCTCACAGCTCTGGCTGGGTCCTGATTTCCCTCGAGGCTGTAATAGGAATCCCCATAGTCGAATCTTGGCAGGATCCCCATACCACCCCTTTGAGGGGGAGCATTTGTGTGCGCCTGGATGGTTTCTGAACAAATAAAGGTGAAATTTCACCCATAACTTCATAGGGAATGATAAATCAAAATCCAGACCACTACAAAAAAGAAAATGATAACCCAGGGTTTTAAGCTTTTCTGGAAGAAATCCAAAAACATATTTCAAGGGAATGTCTCAGGGAAACCCTAAATAAGCTGGTGACCTGCAGATCAAAGACATTGGATTTTATTAGTCGTCTCCCGACCTGGCCGATCGCACTGTCCTCCTCTAGCTGTTGCACTCGTCCAGATAAACCCGCCTGCTCTTTCCTTTCTTCCTTTGAGAATCACAAGAAGCACAAATCATCCCTGACAGCACTTGGTCTCTCGTCCTCAGGAATGTAGCTGGTACATTCTTTATGTGAAAGCAGCATTCCTAGGAAGGGGTCTGAACCAGACAGAACGAAGCATATCCTGTTTCATCCGCACAGAACAAAGGAGTGCCTTTCCTCTCCCAGAGCCTGCACGCGGCCGAGGACTTGAATGAGCACAGACTGGCTGAGCTCAGCCCTGAGGACGGAGGCACGGCTGGCCCAGCCAGGGCCCACATGGTAAGGGTTTCACTGTCGCTCCTCCTCCGCTGTTCTCACACAACAGAATCCCGACTTGTGAAGGGGCCAGTGACAACACAGGGTTATTTATCCTTGACTGTGACATTCCACCAAAATAAGCTGCTTCCTGTACCGATCTCAAGTTCTGTAGGTTCATTTGCCACATAATCGTTACAATGTGATGAGTTTTGCATAAGTTGGTGTTCTGATTTAGTGAACTATAGGTGACTCTGAGACGGCCCCAGTGATCTTTGCCTCCTGACATTTATTCTTGGCATTCTGCCATCTCCTTCTCTTAAAACAATTGTTTCTAACCAGTAAAATATTGGCCACATTGACGGGATGTCACGTCCATGGTTAGGTCACCTAAGACAGAGGCACTGTCTTACTAGCAGACTCTCTCCGTTGCTGATTCTGCTGAATCAGGCGGTCACATGGCTGTCCACATGGTCAGGGACTTGAGGGTGGCCTGGGGCCAACCGTCAGCAAAGCCAGGAAGGAAGGGAGGGAGAGAGGGAGGGAGGAAGGGAGGGAGGGAGGAAGGAAGGAAGGAAGGAAAGATGGACCCGAGGAAGGTCCCTTGGTCTAACAACCCTCAGGAAACTGAATTCTGACAAACACTTTTGCTTGGAAGCAAGTCCTTCCTCAGTCACACCTTCGGATGAGACCCTTCCCCTCACCAGCTCCAGTTTGGTGAGGACCTGGCTCAGCTGTCCCTGGACTTACATCTCACAATGACTGTGACATAACATATGTGTGCTTCAAGTGGCGAGGTTTGCCTTAGCAACGTGTTATACAGCAATAGGTAACTGAGTAGATCTCACCTGTCTTTTTTTTTTAACATAAATCCATAGTATTCACTAATAATTACAAATATGTCTTCTTTGGAAAACATTTCCACTGTTATTCCTAAGGTGGTAGACTGACACACAGATTAAACTCAAATGCTTTCACTGTCTACCATACGCCATCACAATCTTTCATTTCCATGGTTGTTTTTGAGCTAAGAGAGTGTATGTATGAGGGTTAGCAGTAAGAAGCCCCTGTGGTCTAAAATGTGGCTGTAGGTCTGGCCGGTGTGGTTCAGTAGTTGAGCATCAACCTATGAACCAGGGGGTCATGGTTTGATTCACGGTTTGATTCCCAGTCAGGGCACATCCCCAGGTTGTGGGCTTGATCCCCACTAGGGGGTGTGCAGGAGGCAGGCAATCAATGTTTCTTATCATTGGTGTTTCTCTTCCTTCCTTTCCAAAATCAATAATATATATATTTTTTAAGTGGTTGTAGTTAGTTATGTCACTCCTTTGCCTAAAGACCTTCTGGAGTTCTCCATGACATACAAACTTTGTGACATTTATAATGTGACCCAAACCACATTCCCACACCATCTCCCCATTCCACGCCTCCCTGCCAGACCCCCTGCTGTGGCCTGTCCCTCCCACGTCTGCGTCTTCTCTCCTGCTGCCCTTCACAGTACTGTTCCCCCCGCCTCCGCCCCCCGCCCCTCCTCCTCATGCCCTGCCGGTGAGAGCCTAGCATGAGGTTTCTCCTTGATCCCACGTCTGCCCCTCAGCCCGGTGCTGTCTCCCCGCTT
Organism: Myotis davidii; assembly: GCF_000327345.1. Taxonomy (NCBI): domain Eukaryota; kingdom Metazoa; phylum Chordata; class Mammalia; order Chiroptera; family Vespertilionidae; genus Myotis; species Myotis davidii. Next base: position 1,374,559 of record NW_006293779.1, on the reverse strand, counting down.
TATACCCCACACCATTGGCCTTCCCTGGCGTACTTGTCAGGTGCCCACGTCATCCTGGCTTCCTTTCTGCCTTCTGATTCGGCCTCTGACCTCCCACGTGAGACCAGGCGCTCCACGCGCAGAGGCTGTCCATCATTCTCTGTCCTTCCTGCACCTGGAACATCACCTGGGCGTATGACGAGGTGGTCACATGACTGGAACTGAATGTAATGAAGGGCAGGTCGGCACCAGCGCAGCGTCTACCCGAGCCGGCCAATAGGAGTTCCACTGAGGAAGGACTCTGGGAAGAAGATGCACCCTCTCCCTTCACGAGGAGCCCCCAGGCACATCAGGCGATTAAAGTCTCTGAGAAGCCCTGCAGTAAAGGAACGGGCACCCCAGCTGCCAGCTCTGCGCTCCGCTGTGGTTGGGCTGGAGGTTTGGAAGCCGCCTAGACACATGGCTACAGGGTCTGCCGTTTAGAGCTCACCTCCCCGTGGATGCCATTTCCTGGTTTTTTTCCTGGTAAGTCTGTGAGTTTATTAAATCATCTATATTCATGCCTCTCAATTAGTCACAGGTGATTCCAGAACGATCTCAATTAGTGATACTCAACGCCTAAACACGCACGTCCTACTGTGGGAACTAAGCCACCGTCCTGTGTTTAGAACCATGTTCGAGACTAGTTTGACTCAACCCTTGTCCTCGAGGGGCTTTCTGCTCAGAGTTGCAGAGACAGTATTGAAACATTACAGATATCAGAGACTCACTTTTACCAGCCTTTGCCACCATCGATCCTAATGAATGGGTGTTAATACGTGTTAATAAGCGGCCAGGCGCTCTGCTAGGTGCTGGGGGTTTGGGACTGGAGGAGAAGCTGTTCCTGCTCTAGGGGTACGTAAGCAGGCTCTCTCCATGCAGCTCTGGGGTGCTCACACCCTGTCTGCTCCGGTGCCTGCAGAAGGGCGAGGCGCCGGCGGGAGAAGGAAGGCCTAGCATGAGAGCTTGTTGAAAGGTGCCACAAGACGACTCTGGGAATAAAGGTGGATAAAGAAAGTTCGTTTCAACAAGATTTGTGTTTTTAGCACTCCCTCCCTGCCAGCAGCTCTTGCCCCAGGTCCCAAGGGCCCTGAGGTGAATGAGGCGCACGCCCTTCCTCCCAGGCCCTCAACCAGGTGTGGGGCAGGGGCAGGTGAGGCTCACGGGACTGATTATGGGGGCAAAGAATCCAAGGCCTGCTTGGTCAATTGCCAGCGTACCCGTGGGTCTCAACCTTCCTCACACCGCGACCCTTTAATACAGTTCCTCATGTTGTGGTGACCCCCCCCAGCCATAAAATTATTTTTGTTGCTACTTCATAACTGTAATTTTGCTACTGTTATGAATCGTAATGTAAATATCTGATATGCAGGATGTATTTTCATTGTTTGTGACCCACAGGTTGAGAACCACTGGGACCACACCTTCAATTTTAATTAAAACACTCCTTTCTTGCCTCTACTCCTTTTTTTTTTCTTTAAAGAGCAAACATCATTCCTCTGAATGTTAAGCCCATGGACTAAAGACTCAACATAAGATTTTCCATCTGGTCCCTGGTCCCCTCCTCCGGCCTTAAACACTGCTCCTCCTCCTGTCTCCTCCGGCTCTGCTTCCCTGGGGGTCATGAAGGGGCTTGTCTTGGTCTCGGTGACTCTTGCTGGGGTCACCTGGAGGGCCCACAGGGAAGCCACAGCAGCAGCTACCACTCTGTGCTCGTCGAGGCCGCAGCCAGAGAGACCAATGGCGGTTCTGGCTGTCGCTCACCTGTGGCGTGTCCTGGCACACACCCCTGAGGCTCTGTGTGTGGTTACCTGTCTCTGAAGTGGGTAAAAATACAGTTCATGGAGTTGGGTACGAATGAGCGCTTATGTGCTGAACATGGTGCCTGCATAAGGCTCTACAGTACTAGGTGCCTAATGAATCCTACTCCTCTCCCTCTTGTTCTTTAAATCAACGAAGTCACACCTGTTCTGAGGGTATGAGAAGCACGTTTCATCTCTGCTCGGCAGTTTAGCCACCAGGGCCATTTGTTGTAGCTTTTAAAGCCGGATTTTTCTACGATGCCCCTGGTTAGAACTAGGCTCTCTCCCGCTACGTGCACGCGTTGTACCTAGTGGCCCATTATTCCCTTCAGGTTGAGAAAACGTGCATATTGGGTGTGTGCCTGGAACAGGTGATTTGGACAGTTTTGTTCCATTCCACCTTCTCGTTTTCTCCACGTTTCCTTGAGGAACACAAGGGAGCTGGGAGTTGATGTTGGCACGCAGGATTCGGAAAGAGCCCATAAAAATGGGTGGGACCCCTATTCAGTGATGGAGGAGATGTGAGTGTTTTTGGCTTAAAAATCCATTTTCCTTTGCTATTGTACTCAAGCCAAGGAAGCGCCAATGACTTCAGGTCTTTCCCGGAGCCATTAACTCACCTGGAATGCCTTTCCTCCTTCCTGGAGTCCTGACCCAGTAACTTTAAAAAAAAAAAAATTCAAAAAACCTTTACCAAGGGCCGCCTGTTGACATACACGGTCCTAGGGACAGAGCCTCAAGGCAGACGCAGAGGCGCAGAGGCAGTGGAGAGGCAGCACGAATGCGCTCACACCCGTCAAGCCGGTGCATTTGGCCTGGGGGCTCTCAGCACAGGGAAAGCGCCCTGGGCCCCAATACCTCAGAGAAGGGGAGTGAGTGGGCCCAGGCCCCACAGACCCAGAGGGGAATCAGCAGGACCAGGATGGTGGTGGGGCGGGGGCAGGTGGGCAGAACTGAAAGAAGAAACGCAGTCGGCAGGGATGCCATGTGGAGGAGGGGAGAGAAACCCAGCCGTGCAAGTGAGATAGGCAAGGGCCCTCCCTCCTCACGCATCTCTGCAGTCTGACCTCTCTCTGGATCCTTTTAGCAGCAGGCCGTGAGCTGCTATCACTCCATTTGGAGAAGGATCCAGCGTCAGGCCTGGAACTGGGGATACAAACAAAAGCAGGGGGTTTGCAGCCTGGTGCTGGGGTTCCCAGTCAGACTCCCGGGAGTTTGAGATCGCGCACTGCCCAGCGCTAGGGATGCAGTAGCTCCACCTGGGAGCCTCTGGGTACTGAGTGAGTCATGAGCAGGCAGAGGAGGAGGAGGAGGAAGCGGGGGGGGGGGGAGAGGGAGTCCATTTAAAGAATCATGCAGGTGGGTGTTTCAAGTAGCAAATCGAAGGAGAAGGAGGAGGAGGAGGAGAAGGAGAAGGAGGAGGGGGAGGGGGCGAAGGGGGAGGAGGCCAGCACTCCAGTTTCTCAGGCACTGTGCTCAGTGCTTCATGTACAAGAGAACCAAGTACATAACCAGGGGTGTGCTGGGGCAGCTCAGCCCGCCATAGGGCTAATGACACACAGTTCTCAACTTGACATTCAGTGACACCGGCACTTTAAAATCAGCCACGGTGGGAATGTTTACACCACAGAAATTGGCAAAGGCTAAAGAACCCAGGCATTTTCCTCTCTAAAAAGCCAATTGTTAAGCATTTACTGGAAAACAACTGTGTCTGTGTTTTTATATATTCTCATTTAATTTTATCTTCATAGTAAGCCAGGGTTTTAGGCATGAAGTAACAGCCTTCACATCACTTTTATATATGTTATGTCACTCTCACAATAACTGCATGAGAATTGGTAGGGTAGGTATCATTACCCCCATTTTATTATTCATTATTACTAGGGGCCCAGTGCACAAAAATTTGTGCACTCGGGGGTCCCTCAGCCCGGCCTGTGCCCTCTTGCAGTGTGGGACCCCTCGGAGGATGTCCACCCCAGTGACCAACCTGGGTGAGGGGCTGATGGCTGTTTGCAGGCTTGCCACACCCCCTTTAGGGTGGGGGGGTCCACACTGGGGTGCCTGGCCAGTCTGGATGAAGGGCTGAGGGCCGTTTTCAGGCTGGCCAAGCACCCTGGTGACATAAGCGCCCAGCCTCTCCTTTTTTTCTTTTTTTTAATTCTAGTATTTATTTACCTTCTACAATTGAAACTTTGTTGCCTTTAGTGGAAGCCTGCGGAAAGCTTGGCTTCCTCCATCACCAGGAGCAACCCACTCCTGCTTGCTACAGCTCCCTGGCCACGGCCACGGCTGGCTGAAAGCAGGTATCTGGGGTTTGTTTACCTTCTATAATTGAAACTTTGTTGCTTTCCGTGGAGCTCAGAGCCGGGCCGTGGCAGGCGGGGAACCTTGGCTTCCTCCATCACTGGAGCAAGCAAGCCTCCTGTTCGCTCCAGCTCCGTGGCTGCCAGCCGCCATCTTGGTTGGGTTAATTTGCATATAGTTGCTCTGATTGGCTGGTGGGCATGGCTTAAGGCATAGCAAAGGTATGGTCCATTTTAATGTTTGTCTTTTATTAGTATAGGATTATTATTATTTTCCAATCCTCACCCGAGGTTGTTTTAGAGAGAGGAAGGAAGAAAAAGAGAGAATCATCAATGTGAGAGAGAAACATCGATCAGTTGCCTCCCCTATACACCCTGACTGGGGATCAAACCCACAGCCTAGGCATGTGACCTGACTGGGAATTGAACCCACAGCCTAGGCATGTGCCCTTACTGGGAATTGAACCCACAACCTTTTGGTGCATGGGATGAGCCTCCTGCCCGGCCAGGGCTCACCATCCCACTTCCTTCTGGCCCAGTGGCAGATGTCTGGTTCTGAGTCAGTGTCTGATCACGAGGCTGCAGGGCCAGGCCTGACTCCATTCAGATGTCTGATAGCAGGAGCTTCATAAATAACCTGCGGCCCCGCTTACTTTGTACACGAACGAGCTGGCGCTGTGCGGGATGATGCTCACCCGGGAGGGAACCTGCCCTTGGCTGGTGCGGGAAGAGGGAATCTGGAACTTTTTAAACCACCCCATTAGGTCTTGGCCGAGGCTATGGGAATTTCCCGAGCGTTCACTTGTTCTAACTGAGGTAACAATGAGTAAATTTGCCGGTGTGAGGCTTGGAGATTTATGTCACCATGGAAAATCCCCAGGAGAGAGGGGCCTCTTCTAAAATGTGGAAATGCAGCACGCTGGGCGGCGCCACGGAGGCTGCTGCCATGGGGACAGGTGGGCCGGGTCCCAGGCTGTTGTCCCACATGCCGGTGTTGTCAGGACCTGCCTGTCTGCTGGTGACCGGCCTAGTGGGAGCTGGTCCCCCTGGACACGTTGCGGTGAAAGGCCTCATTAGGACAGACTGTCCCTCAGGCCCAGGGACCGGGCAGCTCAGGTTGTCCCCCTCCCAGTGGCCACACTCAGATCCAAGGTTGGTCTCTCACACTCGGACCGCTGCCCAGTATTCCCACAGCCGGCCCGGGGCGACTCCCTCTCGCCATTCAGAAGGATGTCCCATCCAAGAGGTGGGCTTCCAGATGGCACCACACAGCACACCCAGGAGAACGGGGTTTGTGTCGCTGTGGGCAGGGGAGGGGACGGCAGGATTGCGGAGGCCGGGGATGGACAGCGGCTGGGGCCTACTGCGTCCCCTGCTGGGCTCCAGAGTGAACAGTTGTTTTCTCTGGAACCATAAATGCAAGTGTTCCAGACGATGCAGATCAGGGCAGCCCTGTTTGTGCAAATCTCCTCCCCCGCTGCTCCCCTCCCCCCCTCCCCACCAGGGTTGAGGCTGATGGCTGGGAACACGGGCCTCAGTGATCCCTGGGGGTGCCCTGTGCCCCATGCCCCAGCCGGGAGGCCTCCTCGGAAGCTCCATGCTGTCGATGGACTCAGATGTCGGACTCAGGGCAATAGGGGAGACTGGAGGTGACTCACGTGGACTAGAGGGGGAGGAAGGGGCAGCGCAGGGCAGGTCCACTGGCCCACATTCCCGAAAACCTCCCCACCGTGTGTGTGGTGTGTTCCCAGACCAGCAGCCACCAGCCTCACTTGAGCTTGTTAGACATGCAGAGCCCAGGGGTTCCTGTGCCTGACGGCGTGAGCAAGTGCTCCCCTCCGACGGGAGTCCTCACTGTGCAGTAACAGAGATGTTCGCAGTAGAGTCCGGTGGGGAGAATCTCCTCATTCTTCAACTGATGCATAATATCAGGGGTAAGTTTTTCCAAGGAAACTTCATAAATTAACATCTCACAGAAAGACTAACCTTCACCTCAGTGTTAAGTAGCTGCATGCTAAGTGCGCCTTACCCTGTTGCCTCAAAATGGTCACGTTAACAGAACTCAGGGAAAGGTGGCTTGAAAGCACAGAAAGAGAGCAGAAAAACATTGTATTACCAGGCATCTAGAGATTTTATTAAATATTTCAAACATGCATGTGTGTGTGCACACACACACACACACACACACACACAATATAAAAATCTGATTCGGAAAAGATTTAAGTTTCACACCTGGTTTTGTCACTTCATACCTGTGGGACCTCCGCCAAGTCTCTCTGGCTTTTCTGAACACGTGGCCATATCCCTCAAGAGCTCAGCGATGTCCCATGCCTGGGCGCTCCCAGGAGGCCAGCAGTGACCATTCACACCCCACTCAGCCACCCTGGCCAGCCCGTAGGGTGCCGGCACTGCTATTTACCCACGTCTCCCGGTGCAGCCACACAGCCCGCGGATGGCAGGGCAGGGCTGGGCCCTCAGTGGTCTGGCTCCGGGGCCCACCCTCCATCCACGCCCGAGCCGGGACACCGTGGAGTGACCAGTAGACTTGTGCAGTGTACGGTGAATGATGGGTGTGAGTCCCACAGCCCCGCACCTGAGCCCTAAGTAAGTTACTGCTTTCATTATTACACAGGCACAGGTGAAGGTGGGGGAAGATGTAGACCTTAATCGGCATTCGTAGTGGTTTCTCTGAGGTGAGGGAGTGTTGGGGCCTTTGCTTTTTCTTATCTGTATTTTCCTGACATTAACATGGCTTGCTTTTGTCATGAGAAATAAGACATTTTAAAATCCTTCTTGACTTGCTTACATGACCTGCTCATTCCCAGCATGAGGGAGAGAAGGATGGGCCCTCCCTCGCCCCCCAGCCCCGCCTGCCTCCACAAAGTCACAGAAGCACCTGCAGGAGGGCAGAGCAGAAGGAACCCCCTTAGGTCTGCCTTTAGCATCTCCCCCCACCAGGGACCAGAACCTCCTTCCTCTGCAGCCTCAACATTCTCGAAAAGAAACCATCCAACACATAAAGCAAGGGCATGGGAGAACGTATGTATCTCAGGCTCAGAGTTAATGACTAAGCGTGGAAACTTTCCCCCCAAAGTGTTTCCAAATATAGAAAGATCCCATCATACATGACGGAGGCTCACAGACGTGCAGCAGGAGCAGGTCAGAGTGAGGAGGAAGCAGGGCTCCCAGCCCCCAGGGCCCGGCACCCACACTGTCTTCTCAGCTACCCAGGGTTTCATGTCCATGCCTGCCCACGAGCTCTTTAGGGAAATAATCTAAGTGGGGGATCAAATGTGTTACTCTTATGAGAAACATCAACAGTGCCCCTAAAATAGATTGCTTTCCCCCCGCCTTCTGGGCTAGGAGCTTTTGAGAGGTTGGGGATATCACGGGTCACATTGTTCCTTTCCCTGGTGTCCCTGAAGGGGTTTGTTGTTGTAGGTTCCGTAGTTGTCAAATACACAAATGGCATTTTTAACCCGCTGGGTGGACCAGACTAAAAACACCCCGTTCTCTGCTGACTTCATTCACCAAGAGAAGGTCCTATAATTACCGGCTTATGGCCCACAGCAAAGGCTGGCCATCCTTCTGCTGACCCATCTTTAGCTTCCGAGGGAGGAAACCAGCAGGGGTAGGAGAAGGAAGGGTTGTGGACACCTGCATCTCCCTCCTGCCCCCATCCCCCACCAGCCTGCCTTCCCTGAAGCCAGGGAGGGCCTGGTCTTGGCATAGAAAGGATCCTCAAAGACACATCAAAAATTCCTAACTCAATGGAAATGATGAACTAATGTCCCTGGGATCACAGCTGCCCAAACAGGTCTATTCCAACTCTGACTAGTCCCCAAAAAATGAGGAATCTGTCAGAGGCTCCCAGCAGGTCTCCTCAAACATCAGAGGCCCGGAGGAGCCATGGGCCTAAGTGGGCCTCCGGGAGAGTGGCAGCATCTTTCGTCCTAGCCCAACCCCTGGACAGAGCTCGGGGACACGGGAAGCGCATGGGGAATGGATGGGGGCGCTGCGAGGTCCATTTATGAACAGGGTGGTGCTCATCTCCTGAGACACGGTCGGGGAGCATGGGCACATGTTTTGACTCAGCAAATCCTAGGAGAGTAGAGGGAAAGGTCACCATGTTATTTTAAAGGCAGACTTGATCCTGGGATGTATTAATGGCCTGGCATACGGGAGTTGAGAAATGACTCCCCATTCCTCTTGCCACTGCTCAAGGCCTCCCCTACATAGTTTGAGCTCTAGATTTTGAGAAAGAAAACTATCCAAAGAGATTCCCCCAAAGAAGGGGGGAAAACAGTATAAAAAGAAAGGAATGGAAGTGGGTCTTATGCAGATGTTTAAATGTGCTTGGAAGAAAGCCACAGGACAATGAGATCTTTGTGTTTAAGTGAAAGAAGGCTGGTTATACAAACAGTGCCGATCTGGTTTCTATTATCAGCTAATTAAATGATCTTATTGCCAGTCTCCCATGAGGTTCCATCTGGGGCATTCTAGGCAGCAAGTAACAGAAGTCAGCTGATCTATGATTCTCTCTCATCATGGTTGTTTCTCTCTCTCTCCCTCCCCCTTCCTCTCTGAAATCAATAAAAATATATATTTTTAAAAAGTATCTCCTAAGGGAAGACCCTGAGAGCCAGCGCTGCAGAGCGGCCGTAGAAACAGAGTCACCGCACGACCCGTGCAAACAGGGCCTGTCAGGCCGACCTGAGCCGACCTGATGGCCTCGGGTGATGGAGAATCAGGGCTCCGTTCTAGCGAGGATGCTTGAAAAACATGGTGGCTAAGAGGAAAACAGGGAAATACTCATCTTAGAGTTAGTCAATTATTGAAGGAAGGGTCTGAAAGAAGAAGTGGGGTTTGTTTTCTTGGGGAGTCTTGCGTACAGGCCACCTTGCTTTAAGGATCCTCTTGTCTGGAGACGAGGGCTGCCCCAGGGATCCTCTCAGAGGCCCACCTGTTGTATGAGCCTGTGATGGATTAGAACTCCGAGGACAGGACTTTATGGCTAGAGGGGGAAGGGATAAACGTAGGGCTCACAGAACCATCCAGGGGCAAGGGTGTGATTGATGGGGCGGGCCACCGGCACTCTATTTCTCTCTCCCTTTTTCTGCATGTTAGTTTCAGATTCCTGTGTTTATTTCTCACATATCAGGAAACAGCCTTTGAGAGACGGTGGAGCTGCCTCTCTTTCCTTGTTTCCAAGCCAAAGCATTCTAGAGAAGGGCCAGGTCAAGTGCACGTCTGAAGGCAGCAGCCCCTCCCGTGCTGGTTGGAGTGGAGGGAGGAGCCAATGCCCGGAAGAAGAGCTGAGCAGACACAACCATTGATGTCCACATGGCACCAAGCAAGATGCCTCATTCTAGGTGTGCATGAGCGGGAGGAGCAAGGAGAGAGAGGAACAGACATGCCTGGGTGGGGCTGGGGAGGAGAGGGGAAGGACCATTCTGCACATAAGCATGCTAATTGGAAGGACATTCAGTTCTCTTGAGCAAAGACGCCTCAGGACATATACATTTCTTGCCAACTTCCTTTCAACCTTAACGAATGACTTTTCCTCCTTCCATTCTGTCTGAGCTAGTTGGCAAAGGGTAACAACTCCTTCTGTTTTATTTGTGTTTGCTTGGCATAGCTGGAAAGGCTCCTATGAAGGTTTTTTGCCATCATCATCTTGTCTGTAAATCTTGACCCTACACAAACCCTTTCTTAACAGGTTACCTGGGAATGGGAGGCGTAGTAGTATCGCCAGTTAGTAGCTACATCCGTTTCCCGGGGAGACTATGTCTTCCAGCGCTACCTCTAACTGTGGGTGCGCTGGTCTCAGGGCAGGGCCTTCGCTGTCCCAGAACATTTTCCAAGTGAAAAAAAATTAGGGTCACTTAAAATGAAACCCAATGAATGACATTTTGTGTTTCCTAATTTGACACAATGGGAGGATAATCTCCTTTATTATCTTCTAAAAGTTTTATTTTTTTAGGACTATCTAGAACAGTGATGGCAAACCTTTTGAGCTCGGCGTGTAAGCATTTTGAAAAACCCTAGCTTAACCCTAGTGCCATGTCACATATAGAAATTTTTTGATATTTGCAACCATAGTAAAACAAACTTATATTTTTGATATTTATTTTATGTATTTAAATGGCATTTAACAAAGAAAAATCAACCAAAAAAACGAGTTCGCGTGTCACCGGTGACACGCGTGTCATAGGTTCGCCATCACTGATCTAGTAATTGGTTTTTGTATGTAATAGGAGTCTCCAACTTTTTTTTTTCTAATAGGAGACCCAGCTTCCCCAGGAGCATTTATTATTGAAAAATTCATCCTTTCCCCACGGTTCTGCTCCATCCCTGCAATTCTATTTCAACTGCCTATGTAATTGTGAGTTTATCCCTGGCTTCCTATTCTGGGTCTACATGTCTACTTCGACTTGGCTTTTGTGCCAATGCTGCACTCCTCTCATTACCATTCAGGGTAACGTAAGAAAGATGAACAGATGCTAAAAACAGAGTAGGTGATCAAGAAGCCAAATAAATCCTACATTAAATAAATATTAATAATAATAATGTAAATAATAAAATAAGCTGAATAGCAAATGAAGAAATGAAAAGAAATAGTAATAAATTCACACCAAACACATCGACAGAAGTATAGAAAAAAAATTTTTTTAAAAGAATGTCTTAAAAGTAGCCCTAGAAAAGACAGATTGCTTATTACTGAGGGACATGACTTCTTAATAGGAAGCGTGGGAGCCAGGAAACAGTGAAATGATATCTATGCTATGTTGAAAGAAAACAACTGTCAATTCCGTACCCAGTGAAAATATCCTTCAAGAATAATGGCGAAATAAAGACATTTTCACATAAACAACAACAGTAGTTTGCCACCAGTAGATATGCACTAAAAGAAATTGTAAGGAACATCCAGTCATGCAATGCTTAATGAGGGATAAGTTCTGAGAACTGTGTCATTAGGTGACTTTCTCATTTGCGAACATCACAGAGGACTTCACACGCCCAGATGGTCTAGCCTACACACCTAAGGCTGCAGGTCAGTGATTCTCAGCCTTTTCCATCTCATGGCACACATGACTTAATTACTAAAATTCTGCAGCGTACCACAAAATATATTGTGTTTTTTGCCCACCTGACAAAAGAAATGGGTATAGTTTTGATTCATTCACCTCAGGTGGCTAATGTTGTGTTGGCTGTTGTCATTTTTCTGTTTGACAATCTGAGGGAAAAGCGGTCAGTGCCTCTGACTAAATAGTCAGGTATTGTGTGTTTTCAAAATTCTTGAGGCACACCGGTTGAAGATCAGTGCACTATCACAGGTGATAGAAAATTTCCAGCTCCTTATAATCTATGGGACCGCCATTGTATGTGCTGCCCATCCTTGACTGAAATGTTGTTATGTGGCATATGACTGTACTTGACCCAAAAGGGAGATCATCCTAAGTGGAGACTGAGATGTAAGCAATAGAGAGTAAAAAGCTTGGTGAATGTGGCTATCATAATTAAAACAGTAACTTATGACTTTGTTGTTGTTGTCTTTTGGGGCACAATGACAGCTGTTTCATTATCTCCCATGATTCGGTGTGTTCTGAACTCAGCGGGCGGTTCTGCTTGTTTCACTCAGAATGTCTCATGTGGTTTCCATTAGATGTTTGTTGGAGCCAGTCTTCCGGGCCTCGGCCAGGAAACCGTCTTATCTGGCCTCTCTCTCTCCACACAGTGCAGGCCTTCTTCTCCTTGTGGCCTCTCTAGCAAGCGAGCCAGGTTTCTTATATGGTAGCTCAGGACTCCCAAAGCGCAATTAGTGGAAGCTGTTAGGCCAGTGGTCGGCAAACTGCAGCTCGCGAGCCACATGCGGCTCTTTGGCCCCTTGAGTGTGGCTCTTCCTAAGCCTTAGGAGTACCCTAATTAAGTTAATAACAATGTACCTACCTATATAGTTTAAGTTTAAAAAATTTGGCTCTCAAAAGAAATTTCAATCATTGTTCTATTGATGTTTGGCTCTGTTGACTAATGAGTTTGCCGACCACTGTGTTAGGCCATCCTAATGTTGGGTTCAGAACGTGACCTATATTAGTCAGATACAAGAAGGGGAAAAAGGTGGTTTACAGTTGTTCATATGGAAAATAATGGAATAATTAGTAAGTAATAATACAAGAATTAAACTCTGTTTCATGTACTCACAACTATAAACCTACTTTCTCCACCATATATGTATATGTAGAGATCTTCTGTTTTTCTTCTTCCCTCTCATCTTTGGAGACCAGATACCAAAGTTCACCTTCTGCGAAGTCTGCTTATGGACCAAAAGAACAGACGATTATCCGCATAGAGCTGGCGGCTCCTGAAACGCCTTTGGCTAGAGCTTTTTCACTGTCAAACTTTGAATCTTCATAAATACAAAATCTTACTTCATAATACAAGTAAATATAAATACTTGAAGAAGTAACACTATTTATATCAGCCATTTACATCTTAGTACAAACCAAGGACTTGAGAGACGTGATCTTTACTGATGTAATAAAAAGAGATATTTCAAACTCTTGGCACTCAAGGTGAGAAGAAAGGAATTTATTGAAGGGTGGGTGGGACAGGCTGGATGGCAAGATCAGTGTCAGAAACTTACCTCACTTGCTTTTTAAGTTTCCATAGTAACTGGGGCCTGCTTAAGCCCTTATAGGCAGTAATAGCCAGGTGTCTCTTCTCAAAGGGATCTTTAGTAGGAACCCCAGTCCAAAGCCTTGATGCTATAATCGCACACTTTTGTTCATGAACCAGCAGGAAGGGAATGCATTTAGGGGAGTCCGAGCCTTCCCAGAGCCCCTAAAAGCACAAATTTGTTCTGTAGTGTGGTCTGTTGACAGCCTCGAACGGACACTCAAGCTATGCTTACTACAGAACAAAGACTGAATCCTTTCCCCCAAAGATCATGCTGCTCTCAGAGAATGGAGTACATGAGGTTTGGAAACTGCTTTATAAATATTGACATCATAGTTGTTTTGACCTCAGTGATCCAAAGCTACCAGCAATGGCAGAGGAGCCCACGGGTTCAAAGTCACTGGCCGGTCTGATCGTTTTTCTCTTTGATTTCAGAAGGCCAATGCTTCCTTCAGTGTGTTGGTGACGGAAACCACAGACAAGAGGCATTGCTGTCTTCTTACGTGGCAGTCTCCCATCGGAGCCCTTCGTCTTACCTACACCTCGCCCAGCTTTGGGCATGAAATATTTCATTGGAGAAATGAATGCCGTTAAGTGGCTTGCTTAACTCTATTTTTCTGCACACGTTCAGTGAACTAATTCTATTAGCAAAGGTTGTTGATGGTCTGAGAAACACTGAAGGAGTTCATTTTTGGCAAACATCCTTAATTTGTAATGTTGGTGGGTACCGCACCCAAGACTTCCAACTTAATTGGAAACAGTGGAATGTAATTTAGTTGTGGCTGTTTCTCTGGCTGTTAATTGAGCTGATTTGAATGCCACTAAGATTTTAATGGAAACAATTCCTCACTAATTAACCAGAACCGCCGTTCGCTGGTAGCCGGTTACGGGTAGTGTGTGCACCGTGGTTCGCTCACCATGCTTCTTAGAGCAGACTCCGCCAGGGCTCCGGCCCCAGGTCTGGATACGTTTGGCATCTAGAAACAGATCATCGAAACTGCTGGTGTTTATAATCAAAACCAGAGTCTGCTCAGTGACCAAACACTAAAACTGCCTGAGTTTTGTTTTTCTAGCTGCATTCCCAATGACAAAATATTGAAGGCGTTTTGTTTATTGGCTTTTCCCAGGAGATCGGCTGCTAAGAGAAGATTCAAACTCTGCCACATTGTTTAACAAGAGAAGCAAGCATCTTAAGAATCTTCTTTAAAAAACACACAAAACCCAACAAGATAAAAACCAATACTTCCCACTTCATTATTTTATTAAGACCATGGTGATTTTGAAAGTCTGATATTCTCATCTGCTAACCTTTGTGGGCTGATGGTGGGTTTCTGAGTTTTATTTTTTTAAATAGATTTTTATTGATTTCAGAGGGGGAGAGAGAGAGAGAGGGAAACATCAATGATGAGAGAATTGATTGATCGGCTGCCTCCGGTATGCCCCCTACGGGGATCGAGCCTGTAGCCTGGGCATGTGTCCTTGACTGGAATCAAACCTAGGACCCCTCAGTCCCCAGGCAGACGCTCTGTCCATTGAGCCAAACCAGCCAGGGCAGTTTCTGACTTTTCCACAGGGGTCTTCAGCTGATGAGGCAGGCCCATGGCCCAGACTCCTTACAAGGCAGGGATAATGACCCATCTCATTTAGTCTTTCCCCAGGTTAGGCACAGTTCCCTTCTGAGAGAACTGACCTGGGCCCCACCTCTCCCTGCTTTGGCAGGTCTAGAAGCTTCCTTTCCTGTTGCATAGGTGACTCTGTGCCATAGAAGCCCAAAATGAAAGTTTCTTTGACCGCCTCCTGGTAAAATATTATTAACTTGAGGTTGCAAAGTCAAACTTAGTCCATGTGAGAGAACTCTGTGGCTGCGTGCCTCACATCTTCGCCATCCTCCCCCTCTCCTAGCGCCGAATCCAGTAGGTGTGCCTCCTCCACACTCCATGGCGTGTGAATTGTCTTGGTTTGCAGTGGCCGCTTAGATGTGGGCTGAGCTGTAATCAGTCTGAGGACTTCAGGCAGCACGTTCACCTCTGAGGTGGGCCGGCACGCGTGACTGCACAGCAGCACAAGGATCCCGTCGGCCAGCCGTGCAGGGGGGCAGCCACCTCCCCGGGTCTCCTGGAGGCAGGCGCTTCGCTTCTGCGTTCCCGCTGTCATCGGTCCATTAGTCACAGGCAGCATCCCTGTCCCATCTCAAAACCCAGTGCTTCTCTCTACGGGAAGGGAGCTTGACCGTCCTCGTTCAGCTGGCGGTGGGGGTGGGTGAATCTATGGGAGTGAAGCACTCTATGGGGATCAGCGAGTCACTGCACAGGGAACCACTTTGTGCTCCTTCACTCATTATTCAACACCCATTTATTGACTGTCTCTTCAGGGAGCCGATGGTCTAGATCAGCGGTTCTCAACCTGTGGGTCGCGACCCCTTTGGCGGTCGAACAACCCTTTCACAGGGGTCGCCTAAGACCATCCTGCATATCAGATATTTACATTACGATTCATAACAGTAGCAACATTACAGTTACGAAGTAGCAACGAAAATAATTTTATGGTTGGGTCACAACATGAAGAACTGTATTTAAAGGGCCAGAAGATGGAGAACCACTGATTTAGAGAGAGCCACTTATAAATATCTCCCTTCATTATCTTAGGCCACGAGAAGGACACATTTCTTTTAATAATCACATGAGTAGGATTCTGAAGCACCATCCACCAACTTGGGGCCCTTCATTCAACTTTCCTTCCTTTCTGGGGACAGCCTCTCAGTGTCGCCTCTGAATCAGAGCTCCAGCCGGACCCTGTGAACTGCAGGAGGACCGTCACTGCCCCGGGCAGGGGCTTGTGGTCCCTGCGCACAGCCTATGCCCAGTGCTGTCTGGCCAGAGTATCGCCCAGGTTTGCTGCACCTGAAGGCGCGGCTGGTGGGGCAGCCTCACTGTCACACGTGGGACTTGTGCCCACGCCCGTGGCTTACACAGTGTGGCTGGGAGGCCCTGCTGGACCGCAGCAGCTGGGGTGGGGAGAAGGAACAGTAGATGGTCCTCCCACAGGCCCGGCCCCCGTGGGGCTGCAGCCATTGGCTCTCACTCACACAGCTCTCCTTTATGTCTGCATCAGCGCCCTGCTCAAGGCCCCACCATATGGGTTCCCATCACAGGTCACCCCCAGACAATCCAGGTCCTGGCATAGAGCCAATGTCCTGGTCTCTTCCTCTCTCTTAGAGAGTTCTTTCTGGTTGGGGGGTTCTTGGTGTCAGTTTCACCCATTGATCAGGAGTTGGGAGGTGCCCACATGGAGGTTCTGGAGATGAATAGCAAGGGTTTCGAATCCCTGCTCTTGCAAAAAAGTTCGTGGTCTGTCTGCTGATCAGGCCAGGCCCGTGGGGGCCAGCCTGACTGGGACCGACATTCTAAGTCCTTGTCTTTCTCATGGTCGGATCTTGGGCAGGCCGCTGGCCACTCCGAGCCTGGGACTCCCCGGCCACACAGCAGAAACATGGCGGCAGTGCTGGGCTGTGGCAAGGCCGAGGACAGAGCACGCGGGGAGCACTTCACACTGTGTGTGGCACGCGGGAAGCGCCCCGTAAAGAGGAGCCATTACCATTAAGTGATGCTTATTTAATAAGTAAGGAGTTGTGGGTTTTATTAGATACAAAGTAGGTCCGTCTGCTTCTTAGTCCCTCATCCCTCAGGGAAGCCAGACCACTAGCTCATAAATGCCGGGCACAGCATCCACCTGGTGGCCGCATCCCCAAATCTCTCATCAAAAACCTTGGAGGAAATGAAAAGGCTTGTAACTTATAAACCAACTGAGGCTTCTCAGGGGGGCGCGGGGAGGAGAGGGGAGCGCGGGGCGCGCACTCCGGGGCTGGCAGCGGGAGGGGGCTGTGCAGGCCGCTTGGAAACAAAGCGGCACTTTGTCCTGGGGCTTTGCTTTGCTTTTTGTCATAATATTTAATTAATTTTGAAATTTCAAATAACTTGAAAGGAAAGTGTGAGGTATTTACATAGAAGGGAGCGTGGGTTCGAAGGCTGAGAAACTCTATAACCTGTAAAACCACAGCCTTGCTGACAGGCATGTGTCCACTCCAGGGAGGCGTGGTGCCCGCACCTCTGCCTGCCCGCCTGGCGCCCAGGGTCCCTGAGGTGGTGGTGGGTGGCACAGCCCCGCAGCCCTCCCGGTCGGCCCCATGGGGAAAAGCTGGCACGTGCACAGGGCGCTCCTGTGTTCTGGACCCTTCCTTTCGCTTAGGATTCTGCGAAACTGGAACAAATGCTCATTAGAGCCATTTGAAACACGATGCCCCTCACCCCTGGGTTTTCACCATCCTTTAGGACGTGGGCATAGATCCTTTCTGCATTTGCCGCCCTGGCTCAATAATGCTCCGTCATGTCTCTTTTTCCCCAGTTTTAATTTTAGGTACACTAAACACGTAATAAGAAATTTAGTTCATTACAGTGAAAAAAATACTTGCAGAAAAATGCACAGTGTATGGCAAGCATGTCAAACTCGCGGCCAGCGGGCTTCATGCCTAAATGAGGCTTGTGGCCTGCTGGCCGTGAGTCTGACATGCTTGGTGTATGGCTTAATGGACAGTTACAAAGTGAAATGGTACATATACGTGAAGCACACAGGGTGTACCCTTTGGGGTCTGCCTTTGTCCAATATCATGTTAGGAAGACACAGCATCCATGCTATTGAGTGTTGTTGCAGCTCATCCACTCTCATTGCTGACTGGTATCCATTGTGTGGTGCATCAGGACTGGAGACATCGCCGAGGGAGGTGGGCATGTGTCCTCTGCCAGGACTGGTCCCAGAGATGGGCATGTGACCTCAGCCGGCCAATTGGGTTTTCCCAAACAGAAGCAGATAGTATCCTCTTCCTCATGAGAAGTAGTCTGTGCTGGCCCCCCTGGAGTCAGGCCCTCTGTGCCTGATGCTGGCCGTGGCACTTACTAGCTGTGGGGTCGGGTACCAGTTACTTAACCTCTGCATTCCCCGCCTTAGTTTTTCCATCTGTAAAAGCGCTGATCCCACAGGGTTGTTTCAAAGACCAACTGAATGCCTAGAACCTACCAGCTCCTACTAAGCGCTGTGGTGGGCTCTTATCCTGGACTGTGAACTGTGCAGTGTAAGGGCTGTGGCGGCCTCCAAGCTGCCTGCAGTGCAAACACAGTGTCGCTCAGGCTCTCTGCGTGGCCCTCCTCTGCCACGCCTCTGAGCCCTGCACGTGCAGTTCCCTCTCCTAACCTATCATCTTCCGTTTATCCTCCCACAAACGCCCCGCCCTCTTTCATGTCTCAGCCCCAAAGGACCAGTGTACCTATTACGTTTCTTATCAAACGTCACCCCCGCCCCTGCTCCCATCGTGGTACCCCAGCAGCTCTCGGGGTGGCTGCCAATCCCTGGTGCAGGGGGCAGGGGTGTGTTCCTTTTCCACTGCGCTGATGTTTGCGCCGATACAAAGCAACGGTGAGCGAAACTAGCTGCTTTCACAAGAATTGAGGCGGTGACACCGAATTGGGTTATTCATCACCAAATACTCATTTTTTGAAAAAGCCCATTTCACTTAATGCCTTTGCGTGGGCGGCAAACTGGGTTAATCTTGACCCTTGAGTGCATGTATTTTTAAATTTCTGGGACCAAATGGGAGGCAGGCATGAAGCTCTTCTTAAGGGCGCCGAAGCAGGTGGCTGTCTGCAGGAAAGGCCCTGTGCCGAGGCGCCAGCGGAGTTAGCTGCTCTTCTTCACTGAAGACCATTTTTACTTGTAGGAACAAGTGTCAGACTATGGTCATTCAGACTTGAGTATCTGGCAGATATTTTCTTGAAAACGAATAAAAGGAACTTGTCAGAGCAAGGAAAAGAACTATCCGTACTTGTTGCCAAAGATAAAATATGAACTTTCAAGTGAAAAATTAGAATTTCAGAAAACATGTAAGTGCCACCATGAGTGTGATAGCTTCCCACTACTTACAGATGTTCCTGGTGAGATGGGAGGAGAGAGTGATGAATGGATTGGGCCAGTATCCTGTGTCACTCTCTTGTCTTTTTTTTGCAAAATATTCAATTACAGTTGACATCCAGTATTAGTTTGTATTAGTTTCAGGTGAATAGCATATACATGCTTTACAAAGTGTTCCCCCTGATAATTTCCAGTACCCTCCATACATAGTTATTACACTATTACTGACCATACAGGGTGTCCCAAAATGTATATCCATTTTAACAGCTGATAACTCAATTTTGACAGTGAGATGTA
Organism: Myotis davidii; assembly: GCF_000327345.1. NCBI lineage: Eukaryota > Metazoa > Chordata > Mammalia > Chiroptera > Vespertilionidae > Myotis > Myotis davidii. The sequence goes on along the minus strand of NW_006293779.1, from coordinate 1,355,505 downwards.
TTTTAATAAACACTGCCTTTATAATTATTCCAAGTGTGCGTATACATTTTTGGGGGACACCCTGTATTTCCTGTGGTGTTATATTCCCACGGCTATTTTGTAACTTCCAATCTGTACTTTTCAATATCTTCACCTTTTTCACCCAGTTCCCCAGCCTCCCCCTTCTGGCAGCAATCCGTCTGTTCACCCAGTCCCCCAGCCTCCCCCTTCTGGCAGCCATCAGTCTGTTCACCCAGTCCCCCAGCCTCCCGCTTCTGGCAGCCATCAGTCTGTTCACCCAGACCCCCAGCCTCGCCCTTCTGGCAACCATCAGTCTGTTCTCTGTGTCAATGAGTCTGTTTTGTTTGTTTGTTTACTTTGTTCTTTAGATTCCACAGATAAGTGAAATCATACGGTTCTTGTCTTTCCCTGACTGTTAGGCCCTTCTCTTGACAAGTGCCTCCTCCTCTCCCAGTACCAATTCCCTCTCACCCATCAGCTTCCTTCCCTCCAGTGACTGTCCTGCACGTCATCCCCCACCTCTACGTGCCCCTGCGGATGGGACAGACCGGTTCACCTGGGGAGGAGGATGTGTGCAGGCGATCACTTCCTTGTTCCTGCCTAGAATTCCATGGTGGGACGCCATTGGGAAAAGAGGAGTGTGGTGGGTGCATGTCTCTCCACCTCTGTGAGGGGAGGGTTTATTGCTTAGTGTGTTGTTTTATTTGAAGCCGCAATCAGGAAGGAAACTTAGGGCCCACCATAATCTCACACTGTTAGTTTAAAGGGGAAACATCTCTCTTAGCCCTCAATGAATCATAGAAAAGCATTTATATTAAGTTCTTATTGATGGCAATTTTGCGAAGTAGCTTTTAACTTCCCTTTTGAGGAATATTTTTTAAGACATCAGAAAACCTTATGTCTCATTCTTTGCTTTAGAAATTTTTATGCACATTATTTTGAAATAATTTTAGACTCAAAAGAAGGTGCAAAAATAGTGCAATAAATTCCTCTATACCCATCACCCAACTCCCCCCAATGATAACATTTTATATAACCACAGTACGTTGTCAAAGCCAGGAAGCTGACATTAGTGCAGTGCTATTAACTAAACTACGATCTTATTTATTCTTCCCACAAGGCAATTCCCTTGAGCTACTCCTTTTAATTGTACTCCATTCATTCAAAAATATATTTTCTTATTTTAATGAAAGTTATACTTCATAAAAATATCTATGATTGGAATCACCAGAGCCTAGCATAGGGCCATGCATGTAGTAAGTTGTGTGGAATTTAAGGTTAAAGGCCTGGCTCTAAGCTGACTTGTGGCTCACTCGCTGTGTGATTTTTCAGCACGGAACACAACCTCTCTGAGTCTCGATTTTGTCACCTATAAAATGAATCAATAATACCCGTCTGGTAGAGATGCTGCCTGGGTTACACGCAGAGCAGAGTGCCTGCCCTGCCACAGGCGCTCCGTCCATGGTCAGCGTCTTACCTGCTCCCCCAGGAAGCAGGCTCTGAGATGGGAGTGCTCACAGGATCAACACCTGGGAACTAAGAGACTCCAGATTGGACAGAGGGAGGAGCTGAATACAATGCAGTTACAACACACGGCCTCAGACAATCCTACGGGGAGCTGAGATGGCCCTAATTTAGACTTGTCAGGCCTTCGTATCCCTGTACCAGTCACTCTGTGGGCGCTGCTGTTGGGTCAGGGTGTAACCTTGGGTAGGATGGCTCCCTTTAGCCAAGGGCAAGGCCTGAGGACCGACTCAGCTGGGAGCCTTCAGTAGCAACCCTCCCTGCAGCCGGGGGACGAGTGCCTTGCATGGGGAGGTGTAGGCAGCTCATCACGGCCTCTACTGTAGCCACTGTCGTTATTACGGCTCTGAGGACGGAGGACACCAGAAAGGGAGACAATCGCAGGTTTGCCCTCCTCCCCACATGTTCACCACATTAAACCCAGGCATGTGTGCGTGGCTTGGTAACTCCAGGAAAAGGCTGCTTCCTTTTTGGAAGAGCTCATTTGGGAGAAAGAAAAAAGCAACGGATGCCCCTCTTCCTTCAAGTGCAGACGGGAATTTCCTAAAATCCCCCTGGCCAGCCCTGCACAGACCCGCGTCCTGTCCGACCTGCCCTTGTCCAACCCTGCCCTACGTAAGGCTTGCCTCGAAGTGAGGTTTAAAGGCAGACGTTTAACGACTTTTCAAGAAGTCCCTTCTCGGCCCGCCAAGGACGAGGTGGCATCGGTGATATCGTACAGTCACGGCGTTTGTTCAGTAGGAGCCGGAGGCCTCTGGGAGTCTGATGCTGAGTTAAGGCCCACGGGGACTCCCAGGAAGAGACACTGAGTCTCCAGCTGGAAAGTTCGGCTCTGCACCTTCTGTCCCCGCCCAGTGGCTGTGGGACGCAATAAACGACGGCATTTTGGAAGCACCCGCCTGAGTAGCAGCGTGGGGCCCCGAGGACTCAGTGATGAGGATTAAATCTGCTGGTTCCTATCGCACCTGGATTAGTGCGGTTGGTCTATAGCAGCGGTTCTCAACCTGTGGGTCGCGACCCCTTTGGGGGTCGAACGACCCTTTCACAGGGGTCGCCTAAGACCATCGGAAAACACATATATAATTACATATTGTTTTTGTGATTAATCACTATGCTTTAATTATGTTCAATTTGTAACAATGAAATTGGGCGTCACCACAACATGAGGAACTGTATTAAAAGGTCGAGGCATTAGGAAGGTTGAGAACCACTGGTGTGTAGGCATCATGAGAGCCTGGCGCTGTGTAAGGGAAAGCTCCTTTCCATTAAGGGAAAGCACAGACATTCGGTGCAACAACAGGAGTTGGGGTGAAAACTGGAGTATGTTTTCCTGATTTGTTTAGTCTCCTTGGAGCAAATTTCTTTGGCTCATTATCCAAGTCCCTCAGGAGATTTAAATGGCACACGTCACCCCTTGTCTGCTCGCTCCAGGGAAAGGTCTGCGGGCAGGCGAGCCAGCCTGATTTCCCTTTGCGTCCCCAGAGGGCCTTGCACAGTTAGAGCTGGTGATGCATACAGGTTGGAGACTGAATGGACCTTTATTAACGGTGCCAGAAAGTGAAGATATGAGCTAATCAGCAGCGATGAGCACCACAAATTAGTCCTCTTAGAGGCAGGAGGATTTTGATGGTTACATCAGAGATCTGGGTTCGTTCCTGGAAAATTCACTGGGCAATTGTCCTTTTTAACTCAGGATCTCTGGTGAACTCATCTCACGGGCGGCTGAAAGCTCTCTGGCCTGGGAGTCAGGAGGCCTGGACTCTGATGCTTCCCCAGCGACGTGACCTCAGAGAAGTGTCCAAACCACCTTAAGGCACAGTTTCCGCAGCCGTTAAGGTGGTTGGTCCAACATTACTTCTCACAGGGCTTGTTTTATAGGTCAGATGAGCTAAGGGCTGAAAAGCGTTGAGCTCACCCAGGTGCCTAGTAAATGGTGACTGTGATTATCATTACCAGGGTAACCACCTAATGTCATCCAAATCAAGGGACTTGGACAGGGAACGGGAGGCTTACAAACAATTAGAATGATAACTTTTCTGAAAGATTTATTTCTTGACCAACAAATTGGTTTCTTATATTGGTGGACCTATGAAATGGTTCTATTCAGGAACTATTTTCAAATAAAAAAAATATTCTTTTGAAGATATAGAAGAACATATATCTGTGTACATTAAAGCAATTTGGTAATTTTCTTTGTGTTGATGATCTGAATGTTAAAAAAATTTAAGCAGAATGTAATTTTTGATACATAGAGGGTGGGGCAAAAGTAGGTTTATAGTTGTTCATATGGAAAGTAATACAATAACTAGTAATTAATAACATAAGAATAAACTGTGTTTTGCATACTTACAACTGTACACCTACTTTTGCCCCACCCTGTATTTATGTAACAGAATCAAGCTTCTTAGCCTACCAGTCCTGGTATTTTATGTAGAATGTATTTCTCAATAGTTTAATTATTTTTATGTTTTTCCACAAAAATTGTCTGCATTTCAAGCTTCATAAATTTGAAATTGCTGGTATTTTCATTGACTTCTCTATAGGCCACACTATATTTAATTGAGAAAATTCTCCCTACAGGTATTAAAGTATTTGGTAAGCTGAGCGCAATTCTGTTAAATTAAGACTATTCTCAATTCTAATTTTTAAAAACATTGAAATGTGTAGATAATTCAGTCTAAGTAGTTCCCAGGAAATTCTGGCCTTCATTCAGACTACTTTTTTTTTGACAAATATTTTTATGATAACTTGTCAAGTTGTCTCTATTTATTATTCTTTTGAATGGTTCCCCAAATTTAGATGATTCAACAGGGTAGGTCTTCTCAGTTACATCCTATTCTGGGACAGAATCTAAATTTATCTAAATAAAAATAGGAGCGCCATCAAAATATTCTTCTCACAGGTTGAGGTCATCCAGGGCACAATTATAGAATTTCAGAATTAAATCCTGTACTCATTAAAGCACTCATTGTGCCCCTTCCCATCCCGCCCATTTGCAGGATACATTTCAGTGGCTTCTGTTCGCAGAGTCAGCTCCACGGGCTGGTGCCATCGCTCAGAACCCCCCCACATGGTTTAGGGCCCTGCTATTGCCATCTTGAAATTCTTCATTTTTAAACAAGGGATTGTAGTTTTCATTTCTCACTGGGCCCCACAAATTAGGTAGCTGGTCCTGCCTGTTTATCTGCTTGGTTTTCAATAATTGTCATTTTCTAAATGCTTCAAGCTCAAAAGCTGAATTTTTACAAATTCATTTACTCAATGCATTGAAAAGTTCCAAATGATTTTGAACAAAATGCAGCTAAAATTCAGAGCATTATAGGACACTTAGGTTGATATTAACAAAGTAGGTTATCACAAAGACTCAGACATTCTAAGTCAACTGGTAGACAGGAAGGGGAATTTTGTGATCCACTTACTGTGTGTGTGTGTGTGTGTGTGTGTGTGTGTGTGTGTGTGTGTGTGTGTGACAATTCAATTTCCATTTCTGTTGGGAGACCAGCAGAACTTGTTTGGACAAAAGTACTAATTAGATATGCTTCCTCCCCAGTCCAAGTACATTTCTGCTCCGCCGGGTCTTCATTTGATAACAATATTGTTTCTACCAGGATGCTGGTCATGAATATTTATCACCTCAAAACCAAAGTTCTTCCTCAGCGATGAACTTTTAAACTGGATCTATGATAGCAATCAGAATAATGCCAGATGTTTCACCTTTGGCAGAAGGAACTTTCCAAAGTTTTCAATGTATTCCACAAATTTGGTTTTTAAAAAATCAACCATTACTAGAATTACCACATTTCTCACTGGAAGCATCCGAGGACCCTGCTATAGAGCTGGGGTCATGTCCCTCTTCCCACAGGCCCACTTCTGCCGATGGGCACTCACAGCATTTTGAGGCCCAGGGAAACTTGAAGATGAGCACGTTGGTTTAGAGCAGTAGTTCTCAACCTTCTGGCCCTTTAAATACAGTTCCTCATGTTGTGACCCAACCATAAAATTATTTTCGTTGCTACTTCATAACTGTAATGTTGCTACTGTTATGAATCGTAATGTAAATATCTGATATGAAGGATGATCTTAGGCGACCCCTGGGAAAGGGTCGTTCGACCTCCAAAGGGGTCTTGACCCACAGGTTGAGAATCACTGGTTTAGAAGCACTAGGAAACATACCTAGTGCAGCTGCTTGTGTTCATTCATCACTTTGGAGTGTGGTTTACTTAAAGTCACAACTAACTTTTGAAGTAATTCTGAGCTTCTTAGCATTCTGGTTTTCATGGATGCTAGGTGTTAACCAACATTTTATGCACCTTACACATTTAATTTTCCCCTAAAAATGTGTTTTCATCTTTCAAGATGATTGCGGCTAAAAGGTTTATTGCAAGAGAAAAAATGTTACCCAACAACACAATAAATAATTGTAGATACACTGAATAGAAAATGACAAAACCGCTGTGAGCAAGAATACTCACACTGCCCCCTGTACCCTCTCTGACCCCGCTGCTCAGCCTCCTTTTCCTGCACACATTTCACCTGCACCCACCTGGCACTTTCTCACATTTCCCACTGACCCTGCTGCTGTGTGGCCACGACCTCCCGCCTCAGCAGGGACGAGTTCTCTCACGACCACTGAGTCCTGAGGAGCTGGTGGCTGGGCACTCGATGTTTTATCCTGCTGCCCATCAAATGGGGTGTTAGCTGTGCCTTATCAGGGAACAGCTGGGGAAATAAAGAGGGCACTGCTGGGCATCCTTTGGATTTTACCAGGAGGGAAAATTGTGAACTCAGTTTATGCACATGTCTCATCCCTTCTGTTCAAGACTGGAGGAGGCTGGGAATGTCAGGTGGAGGCCTGCTAATCCAACCCCAGGGTGTTTAACGCCACTATGATGACTAGTGCCCTGTTTTGTTTTTAATACTCTACAAGTAACTTTTCTACCTGTTGGTTTTTTAAACCTCACTGAGGATATGTTTTGTATTGATTTCAGAGAGAGAGGAAGGGGGAGAGAGAGAAACATTGATGTGAGAGAGAAACATCAATCGGTTGCCTCACGAATGCTCCCCAACTGGGGATCAAACGCACAACCTAGGTATGTGGCCTGACTGGGAACGGAACCTGAAACCTTTTGGTGTAAGGGACGATGCTTCAGCTGACTGAGCCACGGGCCAGGACTGGTTGGTTTCCTTCCTTCCTTCCTTCCTTCCTTCCTTCCCCTCTCTCTCTCTCTCCATCTCTCTCTCTCTCTCTCTCTCTCATATCAAACATCTGATATGTGTTAAACAACCCAAGACTATTCTGGAAAAACCTGGAGGTATAGCCACCCTTATCAATCATTGCTTTGGTTACCCTATGACTTCCTGATGAAATAGAATATTGTACGAATTTTAGAACAAGTTCTACATAATAAAAACGACCTATCATTTCGATGTGAAGGAACGAGTGAAGTCGGTACCGGGACAACATAAAACCAAGAGATGAATGGCAGCTCAGCGGGCTCAGGTGTGTGTCACAGTCAGCTCTCCTGGCAGCCGATTCCAGGGACAATCGGCTCCTTCCGCACTGCCTGGAGTGATGTTCACTGAACTGCAAGCCGAATTCTCGAATTCTCGAGGGGAGAGGAAACCCTGGGTAATTAATCTTACTCCGGGCCTGGTAAGTGTAGGGTAAGTGTGGGCCTACAGCACGGAAACCCTTTAACTGTGCCCCAAGGGAAGTTCCGGAGGGGCCACTTCTTTTGTTTGTGTTGGGAGGGCCCGGTTAGAAGTGCAAAGGGACAGTGGGTTTTGACCAGCTTTTATCCAAGTTGCATAAGCCTCATTGTCTGAGGCTTCATCACCTGTAAAGTGGCCCTCACCGCACAGGCTGCCAACACATGTGGGTCAGAACAGCTGGGAGCAATTTTCAGTTGGAAAAATAACTTATGTGGAAAAGCAGCATAAACTTTCATCATATACCGGCTGGTTGTAAACGCAGGTCACGTCAGGGAGAAATGCGAACGGCTTGTTTTTCTGCGGGGCTGTGGTCGGCAGGTATTCCTGGGGCACCCACGTCCCAGGAACAGGTCATCGTAATGGAACAAACCGGATCGCCTTCTTCCCTTTCCGGAGTCCTTGACTAGTGGATCGGGGGGGAACAGATGCTCCAAGTTTCACAAAACTCGATTACAGCTTTGTGAGGGCTTTCCCCCAGCACCCTGATCTCCACGATGTGCTGGGAGAGAAAGCTTTTCAAAGGAAACAGTATGGCCCAACACGGTGAAAGCGGATTTTTTAAAATATAAAATCATGCCAATCGGACTTGGATGAGCGGGTGACCGTGACGGGAGGTGTCCAAAATGGAGAAAACAACGGATGTGGTCTGTCCAGAAGCAGAGTAAAACCAGATTGGAAATTTGGACTCGCTTACGGTTTTTACCACCAGATATCCTGCTCTCCTCCTGGGCAGGAGGCAGGAAGCCCGAGTGGCCCTCCATCCAGAGCGTCAGAGACCCGGAACCGCACGCGGGACTAGCGAGTGCCGCTGTGTCACCTCCGCTTGCTGTGGGCCCAAAAGGCAGGATAAGAGGCTCGTTTCCCACAATTCCATGGTGCAACCATTCTTTGTTTTCCGAAACCTCCTTTGGAAAAAAATTGGTAGGAAAACATACATAACATGAAATTGGCCATTTTAATCATTTTCAAGTGTACAAATCAGTGGCATTCAGCACATTCACAAAGTGGTGTAACCAGCGCTGCTGGCTATTTCCAGAACTCGAGTTCTATTTTTCTAAGCTTCTCCGAGATGCAACACTTCAGCAGAAAGAGAAAATGCGTGGTTTTGCTTTAAAGCGAGATCAATAAGCAATTGCTTGTTCCTGCCGGGGAAGGAAGACAATTACTGAGACAGCTCTTGTTAGGGGTGTTTGCATCTGTCAACAGAGTGTGCTTAACCCTTTTCTGAACTCTGTTTTTATCCTAGGGGGTTGTAAACCAGGGAAAGGCTACAAAGATCTGTGAGTGCTCTAAAAAGACATTTCTAAAAAGACATTTCAGCCGGACCGTATGGCTGGCCTGGGAGCAGAGGAGAACGCGATGATGTCATGTATGGAAGCAGGGAAAGGTAGCCGCCCTGCAAAGGTGAGATAGGACTCTGTGTTCATTAACTAGGGGGACAAATGGAGTTTAGTTTTCAAACTTCTGCAAGTCAAGTTGTGTATGGGTGTGATTTAAAATGAAGACGCTGTAAAATACACAAGCATTAAAGGAAATTCACAAAACATAGACCTGAGTAACTTGAGACCTGCAGTCTCTGGAAACATGTCATCTTCAGGTCTCGTGCCTTTGATGCTTACAGAGCATTTACCTCTTCTAAATAACCCGTGCTAATGTCCCATGCAGGCTCCTTCACCCGCCACAGCCCCTGTAGAGGTAGCAGGGAAGCCCTGTTGAAGTCCTGTTTGGAGTATTTATGGTCTATTTCTGAACCTGTCTCTTCTGTTTTGAAATCATGGTTGCAAAAAGCTCATAATTGATAGGTTTGATTGGAAAAATGGAAATGGGACTATGAGTTTAGCTTAACTTATTTCATGCATCAAATAGAGATATCCATCATTATGATTATATTTAAGGTGGCAGTATGTTAGCATTTGTTCAATCATTCTAACTACTGGATGGGGGTTGGTTTTATTATTATTCTCTGTACTTTTTCTGTGCCCACTATGACAAAAAGAAATAAGTACAACTTATAGGAATTAACAAAGCAGGGGACAGCCTCCTCCTGGGGTAGGTAAAGGAAATGTCAGCCCCGTGTTTTTTTTTTTTAAATATATTTTATTGATTTTTTACAGAGAGGAAGGGAGAGAAAGATAGAGAGTTAGAAACATCGATGAGAGAGAAACATCGATCAGCTGCCTCCTGCACATCTCCCACTGGGGATGTGCCCGCAACCCAGGTACATGCCCTTGACCGGAATCGAACCTGGGACCTTTCAGTCCGCAGGTCGACGCGCAGGTCGACGCTCTATCCACTGAGCCAAACCGGTTTCGGCAGCCCCGTGTTTTTTAGGAGTGGTTGGGCTCCCTAGAATAAAGTTGTTTCAAACTCCCAAGCGGTCTTATCTGCACATCTTTTGAAAAAAGGCTTAATTGTCGCCTCCAGCCCCCAGGACAATCTCATCGCTTTGCTCCAGGGACACTGCAGTTTACACGAAAGAACATTTTCAACAAGTGCTAAGGACTGTGCCCATAGTGGCTGCTTGGGAAACTATGGTGAGTGAATTCAGAAAATAGATCATCCTGATTCTTTGGACAAAGTAATGAATGCCCCTTAGTAATGAACATGCCTTGTTTATTTTTAGTCCTTTTGAATGCAATCAAGGAAAGGAAAGAAGCGCTCAGGAGGCCCAAAGGCACTTTGGCACTCACCAAAGCAGCAGACGCTGAATAACGCAGTGGGAGTCTACGGCTAAGTCCTATTTTTTGTGTTATCCAATGACACTAGGAGACACGCTTTTAGTTCAAAGCGTTATTTCTCTTCAAGTGTCTTCACGGAGCTGTTGGTAATAATGCTAGAGCGATTTCAATGTACCGAGTGTCTGAGAGTTGTCCCAGGGGATAAAGGTAAGAAAAAGAAAAGGGCAGACGGAGAGCATCTGACCACAAAGGCTGGGAATTTCATTGGTTTGTGGGAGAATTCCTTGGCCAGTAGCTCTGGGAAATGGGGTGCTTTAGAGCCACACACGTTCTTGAAAACAAAGGGGCGTTGGGGATGCTGCATTAGTGAGGATGCTTATAGCTGCAAGGAACCACAGACCCAACTCGGGATGGCTTAACCCATGAGGGGATTTGTGAGCTTGCATGACACGTCCTAACACAGGCCCCCCCCAAGGCTCCCCAGGGCACTGGCTCCTCTGCTCTGTGGACTCCGGGATTTGTCCTCTTCTCTGGGTTGGCTTCATCCTGCCGCCGCTCTGAGAATCACACCCATTCACAACAGTGTCTTGTGGTCTTTAGCCCCAGCCTCGGCTGGGAAAGTGTACCTGTTAGCGAATCCCAGGAGCAGACTCTGTACAATGAGGAGGTGCTGGATCAGCTGCCCCCAGGACCCCTGAGGCTGCAAAGGCTGAGAGATGCTATAAAAGTAAGAGGAAGGTGTAAGGCAAGAGATCAACTCCAGGTCTTGAGGGGGACACAGCCACCTCAGTCATTGTTTCTGACTTCTGAGAGAAAGCAACCAGCAAATCAAGTGAAAACAACACTGTGCGCCATGGGCTTCTGCCATGGGTTTCTACTTGGCGCAATGCCTTGAGGACACAATCTCTCCTCAAACATGCTCTCGGTAGAGACACGCGTTTTTCATGTTAATACCGTAACATCGCCTTATATTTCTGTCATAGAGGCATCACAAAAGCTGGAATTTTGTCTTTTTCGCTACTGGACCAGCAGTGCCTGGACCACTGACTAACACGGACAGCCCATCTTTTCCAATCAGTCAAAATGAAAAAATTGACTGCAGAATCTCCAACACAGGGAACACGCTTCAGTGTAAGCTATTCCAAGAAAAATGGACCCATAACACATTACAAGGGTGATCTGAAGATTGTAGCTGGAATCGTGATTTTTAGCCCCCCCTCCCTCCCCCCCCCGCCAGTGCATTAACTTGTCGTGTGAGGGATGTTTTTTGCTCGGCATTATCTCAGATCACAGATGAGCAAACGAACATTTAAAAATATTTACAGCTAACTTGCTTGTTCTAAAAATAAAACCTCTTCACTGTTTGCCTCAAATTATTATTTTAAATTCATTTACAGACATGGAATGCGCTTTTGCTTGGTAAGAGCAGCAGCTTTCCCATCACATCCTGTTTGTTTATGGAAAAGCTTCGGGGCTGCGTTCTGAGTCTGACAGTGAAGTAACTTCTTGGACCAAAATGGCCTCTGGATATTAATTCCACTTTATTCATCGCTGCTCTCTGTATAGTAGTCTGAATAGATGACACTTTCAAATTGCCTGCAGCTCTGGGGAGAGAGACGATTCCCTAACAAAGCAGAAAGTAACTTCAGAGTATCTTCCACAAAGGCCTGGGCCGTAGGCAGTTGAAAACGCTCTGTTCCACCTTCTCTGTTTCTAGAGAAAATCATCTGGGTGCTGCAGTACGGCTCCTGGCACCTGGATCTCTAAAAGCGCTGATTTTAAAGTCACATGAGCAACTCTTTTGATTCCAGCTTGTTTGTTTCCATCAAAATACATATGAAAATCCTGGTGCAGAAAACTCAACATGTGCTGTAATACGGGGTGCACTTCCCTCCAACTACATAGAAATGCTGAATTTCTGTTAAATCTTCAAAGAACTGGTCCCAATAGCTTAACTTCATTCTTCTCTTATGATAGTTAAAAAAAACAATGTTTTCCATACGCTTCTTTTAAAAAGAGGCAGCTGATTAAGAGAACAACACGGCCAGCACCATTATACAAGTAATGTTATTGGGTTTTCTGAAGTTTTATAATTGTTTCTAGAACAATACACCCCCCCCCCCCCCCAGCCACCCCGAAGCAACTCTGCATTCATATTATATTTTCAACCTAACAGTGTCCCAAAGCCCGAGAGTTTCCTTGCTGAGAAGCTATCTTGAAGGTTCGGTTACTAATTTTTTTTTTTTTTGATAGCCTGTAGGGCAAACTGCTTAATTACTAGCAAGCCATCACTTCCTGGGAAGCCCATTTTTTCCCCAGAACTAATGTCTCCTAGCTGCTGTACCCAGCGTTTCTGCTCCTCCCTGTCTAATTAGAAGTTCATGTGAGAAGGCTTTCTGATTCAGTTTCAGCTCATTGAACAGTTGCAGCATTTTAGTGAGACCACATGCTGAGGGTCCCCCGTCAATATTTTATGAGCTAAGATGAGGTCTTTCCTGGAAGGTGTTTCTTCTTCCTCTTCTTCTTCCTCTTCCTCTGGATAATCCACTGAACCAACCAAACTTCCCTTGGGGGCTGTTACCGATGTAGCCAAGTGTGTAGTTTTGGAAGAGGCTCCATTGGCACTTGCCGGTGGTGTTGGGGCCACTACAGGTCTGCTCTTGGCGCTGCTTCTCCATCAGCACTGGCCGAGGGGGGAAGGAAATGGGAAGCCATCCGAAGCTGTTGTTCTGGGGCGGGTTTCCTTGTCTTCACTGTCTTTGGCTTTCTTAGTCTTCACACATTTTTCATAACATCTTCTGGCTTGGATTTTTCCACTGGTGCCACAACTGCTTTTCCTTCTTCCTCTTCACCTTCATTAAACCCCATTTCTTCACCCTCTTCCGAGGCTTTTGCATCTGCAAAATCTGTTACTGCGCAGGACAGATGGCACACTGATCAGGTTCTGATTTTGTCTGTCTTTTTCTTGCTCATAGTTAGTCTTTAATCCTTGGAATGTCTGAACATATTCCATCAATTCAAGTGATTTATAAGAGTTTTCAACTATACGTGCAGTAGAAGACTTAATATCTTCCATTCTTACAAATGCAAAGAACTCAATTACAGCTGAATTTAACAGATTGTACTAAGTTCCTTTATCCAGAAGAGCATGAAGAGCATTTACAACTGGCTCAAAAAGATTTCTCTTGTTGATGTAACGATTGTAAAATTCATCTTGAAGGCCAATTATCTGCCTCATAAAACGAAGAGCGCACAAGGCCAGGAAAGTGTGCTTGGAATTCATCAAGACCAAGACTCTTCTTAGCAAATACCTTGTTCATAATACAATTTTTATGTGATATGCATGATGTTCCATACAAAATGCTACAAGTAGCTCTGAAATTAAGGCAAGCAGCTATGCTGTTTGATAATTATCAGGACAAATGGTGCTGTTTTTGTTAGATCCAACTATATTATTATTTTCCCTTTTGTCTTCTGAAGTTTTGGTCAAATGTGGGGCTGTGAGGACATGCATACAATGGTTGGAGAAGAAATGTAGAAATTTACCTTTTTCAGTTTTATTAGTTGTAGCCAGCATGTTCTCTGGGTCAATTTGAGTACAGAGAAGTCCCATGAACTGAACAGCACCTGCTAGATCAGGATCACAGATCATTTGTTCAGTTACTACATTAATGAGAAGGCTATCATGGTCACTCTGTGGGCTTTTTGAATGACAAATTCTCAGGCTATGAATGGACTAAACTCTATTAGGTAAGAAAATTTATCTGTAGCAGTTGACCTGGCCTGCAAATCATCCATGCCCATTACAATTTCAAGAGCAGGAAGAATCCTGAACTTTGCCAAAGTTTTAGAAAATGCATCCCTGTTTTGAGGTTGTAATGTCAACTCACACAGTTTACCATCATGTGTTAATTGTGCCAAAACCAGACAGAAACTCCTCATCTTTCTGCAACATGCTATCTAAAATTTGTTGAATTAATTAAAAGATGTCAGAGCAGAAAGAAAATTCTCTTCAAAATGGATGGCATCGCCCTGGCAGGTTTGACTCAGTGGCTAGAGGGTTGGCTTGCAGTCAGAAGGATCCTAGGTTTGATTCCAGCCAAGGGCACATGCCTGGGTTGCAGGCTCCATCCCCAGTAGGGGGTGTGCAGGCGGCAGCCAATCAGTGATTCTCTCTCATCATTGGTGTTTCTCTCTCCCTCTCCCTTCCTCTCTGAAATCAATAAAAATATATTTAAAAAACAAACAAACAAACAAAAAAACGAACAGCATAGGCAAAACGATGTCCTGAATGTGCTGTATCCTGTAAGTCTGATGTACTTTCTACCTCCATTCAGAGTCTGTTATTGGCATAACTTTCTTAAATTTTGCAGTTTTGGTCAGGAATTCTCTATGCCTTTTGGCTGAGCCCAAGCAGGGTCACATTCAAGGCATCCAATGACATGGATGGTACATGCATCAGAAAACATTACCTCAGAGTTGCCTAATTTAGGAATAAGATTCCTCTAACAATTTCATGCACATGGTGTAAGCCTTCGGTGTTTTCTAGGGTCTCACAAGCTTGGAAGAGCTGCAGTAGTTTTCTAATGTAACCTTCATTTCCCAAGGCCAGGCCAGCTTTTCCCTGTGGATAGGTGAGGAGAGAGCTGAGGCAACTGAGTCAGCAATCTCTTCAAGTTTATTGAGTTTACATGTGGGCAGATCAGTCAGGGGACTGGTTTCAGGCATGTCTTCAAATCGTTCTTCTTCTGATTCGTCAGTGAGGCCCCGTGTGACTTCCACTGATAGAGCAGAGCCTTGAATGTAACCAGTTTCCCCCCAGATCCCATCACCACCAGCTTTTTCCTGAAAACGTAGAGCCAGATCCCAGTGTTCAGCTTCTGACCAAAGGGTTCCTGTCTCTTGTTGTTTCTGATATGCAGTGTTTGGATTTATGTTTGATTCCGAGAGTAGTGATCCCTGGGACGCGGCCCAACCAGCAGCGACATCCCCCTGAGCTCCTCCACGGAAGTGGCAGAGATGGCCGGTGCTTTGGTTGCCTCTGGCCGGTCTGCATTCGGGGCACAGCCTTCGCTCCCACCACCACCGCAACCAGTACACATGCGCCATCTTGATATAATTTCTGATAGGGTGGGTTTATGAATCATCTTGCTTTGTTTCATATTTGTCCCATGTGTTCTTGGTTCCTTCTTTCCTGTCCTCTCATAGATTATTATTTCATATTCCTTTTATCTCCTCTTTTGATTCTTAGCTATGCCTCTTTGTTTTATTTCAATATGCAACCTTAATATATCATTGTCAACATTGAATAAATATTACAGCACTTCCTGGACAAAGCAAGAACCTTAAAACACTACAATTGCATTTTATCCCTCCATTCTTCAGTGGTATTTTTGTCATGAGTTTTACTTCTACATGTGTTATAATACTTGCTATTATTTTCATTTGAACATTCAGACATCTTTTTAAAATTAAAAATAATCTTTTATATTTACCCACATACTTGCTTTTTCCAGTGCTTTTCATTCCTTCCTGTAGATTCCATTTCCCACATGGGATACTGTCCCTTTAGCTTAAGAAACCTGTAGAGATTGTAGTGATGTAAACAGAATGGCTTACTTCTTGAGCTTTGGATTTGTTGGTATCAAATTCTCTCAGATTTTGTTTGTTTGAGAATATCTTTTTTTTTCTTTCTCTCCCTCATTTTGAAGTATATTTCCACTGGCTATAAGCTTCTAAGTTGACATTTATTATTTTTCTTTCATCATTTTAATGATGTTATTCTGTTATCTTCTAGGTTTTCTTATTTCTGATTAGAAGTCAACTGCTATCTATGTCTCTCCTTCCCCTGCCCCAAATATAAAGTGTCTCTTTCCCCCTCTGGTTTCTTTTATAAGCTTTCCTTCTGTCTTTGATTTTTCAGTGACCATGATGTGCCTGGGAGCGATCTTTGTATTCATACAAAGTTTGGGATTTGCTGAGTTTATTGAATCTGTGGTTTAATGTCTTTTGTTAATTTAGGAAGTTTCTGACTATTAAGTCTTCCAATAATTATTTTGCACAGTTTTTATTCTTTCTTTGCCCAGTTTGTTTTCTTTCTTTCATTCCACATATGTTAGATTGTTTGATATTGCCCCCTGAGTTCTTAATATTTTGTTTTTAATCATTTTTTCTCCTGTGTGCTTCTGTTTAGATCAGTTATATTGACTTGTATTCAAATTCTCCAGTGGTTTTTCTTTCTTCTTTTTTTTTTTTCTGTGCCCAGTGTTCTCAGGAATTTAGTTCATTTGCCCTTCTTTGTGTCCATAGCTCTTCACTGTTCACTGGCTTTAAAGAATTAAAGCAGGAAAAGGATTCTCCCCCAGAGCTTCCAGAGGGAGTGTGGCCCTACAGACACCTTGATTTTGGCCTGGTGAACTAATTTTAGATCTGACCATCCAGCCAGTGTGGGTATTTTGTTACAGCATCCATCGGAAACTAATACAGCAAAAATGGAGTTTCTTTCTTTCCACCTGAATTGAAAGTCTGGGGTGTTGGTGCCTACGTGCAACCCTTACCAGTTTTCTAGTCACTATTGTAGAGGTAAGTACCGTGGAATAGGCAATGCAAATGAGAATGAGGAAGAGAGTAGCTTAGGCTCACAGGGCATGCCTGTGGGAGGCTGGGCCCCAGCTGATACACCACTTTAGAACAAAGGGGTGTTTCCTGAAATAACTGAAGGAGTGCTGCAAAGGACCGTATCTGTGCTCAGCTTGATTCCCACAGTTGACATTGATTCCCTGTTAATAGCTTAGCTGACAGACAGCAAGGGATGTGTAGGACTTTCATCCATAAATGGTCCTGAGCACACTCCACAGGAAGCCTGGTTTAGGGCCTTGGAGACTAGGGCAAAATTAAAAGTTGAAACCAAGCAAAGGAAAGCTCAGAGAGGAATTCGGGGAACAAATGTTCTTGAGCAAGGTGTTCAAGCCCTGAGTCAACTTTTGATCCCTGGGGCTGGTGAGAAGCCTGCGTCTGGGCTGTGACCGGACTTTCGGTGGGAGGCGGTGAGCGTCCCCACTTCTCATTTCACGGAAGCCCTGGGTAAGCCGCAGGGACTGTGGATGGGGTGTTGAGGCCGGGAGAGCGCCATCTGTGGAGAAGAGCAGACTCACGTTTCTACCCCATCTTCCCAGGGCCTCAGGCTGTTTTGAAACCAGCCGCTGCACTTCTCCAAAGGGTCGTCTTTGTTCCCGTGGCTCCCTTCTGGAATAGTCTCCATGTATCTATTTACCCAGGTGCATGTCGAGTGCGGCCTGGAAAAGTGTTGCTGGAAGTCACGCGGGTCATGTCTCAGGTGTTGGACTTGCTCTTGCTTCACCTCACAGTCTGTGCTTCATCTTATAAAGTGTATTTTCCCAGCGAAGGGCGAGGTGAGGTGGGGCCAGAGGAGGGTGAGAAGGAAAGAAACCCCCACCCTGTCCCACTTGGAGAGTTTAAAGTGGTCACGTGCTCCAATCCCTCCTCCTCATTCATTCATTCATTCATTCATTCATTCAACAAACGCTGATTGCGGACTTGCCTTGTGGCAGGAACTATGTTAGGGGATACAAGTATGAATAGGGCAGGTTCTCCCACTGCCCCCATCGCGGGTCCCAGCAGCTTGGCAGCCTCTGTTCTCCGGACTCTGGGCCGGGCCGCCTCCATGATGCCCAAGAGGAAGGTCAGCTCTGCCGAGGGTGCGGCCCAGGAGGCACCCAGGAGGAGGTGGGCCGGGTTGTCAGCCACACCTGCTCCTGCAAAAGTGGACGCGAGGCCAAAAAAGGCAGCGGGAAAGGATAAATCTGCAGCCCAAAAGGTGCAAAGGGAAAGGAAAAGGGGAGCAAAGGGAAAGCAGGCGCCAGTGGCTGACCAGGAGCCCACAGAAGATCTGCCTGCTGGGAATGGAGAAACTGAAGGTGGGGGAGGGGCAGGGGGGGAGTCCAGCCTCCAATGAAGCAGGAGAGAAAGAAGCCAAGTCTGGTGAATGGCACAGGCCAGGGCTCAGCAGTGGTCCCTGTCTCCCTGCTTGCACAATCCAGGGGAGTCGTTTTAGCAACTGTTCTGCACATGCAAGGCTTTTAGTAACTCTAGACACCTTTTTAAGAAGGAGGGAGTTCCACCTCATCCCACTTTTTAAAAGTGTGAATGCTTCTTTTTTTTTTTTTTTTTAAAGAGATGAATAATTTGCCGGTTGTTTATTTTTTGGCACAACCAGAAATAGTGGGATCTTGACTATGGAGGCTTTGACTGTCTTAGCTGTCAGCCTAACTTTCCATAGATGGGGGTCGTTTTTATATCCCGTAATACAGAGCATACTACATGGCAGTTGGGAGTCAGCCGTGCGTTTGCTATGTCTTGAACATTTAAAGTTGCTTCTATGCGCATGTGTTTGGTAGAACTGTTTCCTGAAGAGAAGCACTCCTGGGTGTGGGCTCTCTCCCTGCCAGAACGTTGTGCTTCTGTCGCATCTTTGGTTGGCCGTCCAGCTTTCCCAGTAACTTTGCTAATGTGCTGTGAGCGATTGAACATGTGATTATGTAGAATAGAGGGTATTGAATTGTGAATTAGTGGAGCGGGGGGGAGTATGAACAGGATATAGTCATTGACTCGGGGGAGTGCAAGGTTTAGAAAGATAAACAGGCCTATTTTAAAGTGGGTGGAGTGGCAGGGAGAGAGAAGTGCCTGCGTGGCGTGAATGAGGAGCACCTGCATCCGAGTCCCGCCGGGCTCAGGGAGACATGGAGGCTGGCCGGACCGCCCATTTCACAGCTGAGCATAGTAAGGCTCGCAGGAATCTGTGGCCGAATTAGGCCCGAGCCGCTGGGAGGGAGGGCATTGCTCCGCCTCAGGGAAGGAAGTCTGGCTTCCTTCTCCCAGTGAGACTTGGGTGACTCCCTGGGAACAGCACAGCCCCAGGGGACCAGGAGAGCTTCCAGAAGCAAGAGGATTCCCAGGAGGTAGGTGGGAGGAACAGATGGAATTCCTCAGGCGGCCACAACATGAGGTGCGAGGGCTTCCAGCACATTCCCCATTGGTGGGGCAGCAGGAGGGGAGGAAGGTTAAGAAAGACCATGATTTTGTTGCAGTTTTAGAAAACTTTGCTTTTCCCCAGTTCCACACGCAGGCTCCAAGCACCTGATCACGGTGAAGAGGCTTGGGCCTGCGTGCTCATTTCATTCCTGAGTCCTCCCTTTCTCTCTCTCTCTCTCTCTGACTTCAGAGTTAAGCAGCTTGTTCCACGTTGTGTCTGGAGTGTGAACTCTGGGCTCTGAGCTCAGAGCCCAGGTCTTGGCTGTCACACGACAGAGGCCCAGGAATG
Source organism: Myotis davidii (assembly GCF_000327345.1). Classification (NCBI taxonomy): domain Eukaryota; kingdom Metazoa; phylum Chordata; class Mammalia; order Chiroptera; family Vespertilionidae; genus Myotis; species Myotis davidii. Next base: position 1,336,251 of record NW_006293779.1, on the reverse strand, counting down.
AGAGGAAACCCAGGGATCCTGTATGAGGCCAGTGCGCGGGGAGTGCACTAGCTGCTATTTCCTGATCCCGTATTAGGAGCGTTAGCTTCTCAATCCTCACATCTCTCTGAGGACAGCACAGTTATTGCCCCATTTTACAGGGGAGGAAATCGGGGTACAGAGATGTGAAGTAACTTGCCCCCGGCCCCCCAGCTGGTAACGCGTGGGCCGGATTGGAATCCACATGCGCCAGATTCCAGAGTCTGTACTTGCAGCTGTGAGATGTAAAGGATGGAAATCAGCTAATGCCACAAACCACTTTGGGACATTCTAAGTCGGTGGTTCTCATCTGGGGCAGCTTTACCGTCCGGGGGACATTTGGCAGCGTTTGGAGACGGTTTTGATTTTCGCAATTGGGAGGGGGTGCTACTGGCGTCTGGTGGGTTAGAGGCCAGGGTTTCTGCTAAACATCTGGTGCTGACTGGACAGCCCCGCAAAAAACAATCAACAAAATGTCCATAGTGCCGAGGTTGAAAAACCCGGTTCTAAATTTAAATAAATTCCAACACGTTTAGGAAACATAGCCTATTTTTCCATCCGCTGTGAATTCCTTAAAGGTAAAAGAATCCCGATTCCAGTTTCCTTCCAACTTCACTTTGCTCCTTCCAGAACCTTTGGGCAATGAGGCCATCGGCTCCTGTCTGTGCTCCCCCTGGGGACAGATGGTGTGAGAGCCCATGGTGGGCCCGCCCAAGCCCCCAGACCTGGCCCAGACCTAGGAGCGCACCTCGCCAGCCTCCAGGTCAAAAGCATGAACTCTGACCCTGGACAATGCCAAGAGCAGGGCTCCTTGGAGCTGGAGCATCTGTTTCTTATTTGCTGGTTGTTGGTGTTTCTCAGGAGAGTTAAGCCTTTTCCAGTGTGAAGAGCTTTTTGAATAGTAAACTGCAGCGGGCTGCTGGGGCAGGCCATACCCCGGGCATACTTGCTCTAATTTGCACAAAGGCACGGAATGAACTAGCAAAGACCCAACACTCCACAGAGCCCAGGCATGAGTAACTGAGTTTTTGATTCTTTTGATTGGAAAAATATATCCTGATCCCGTAACTCAGCAGTTCTCAACCTGTGGGTCGCGACCCCTTTGGCGGTCGAACGACCCTTTCACAGGGGTCGCCTAAGACCATCCTGCATATCAGATATTGACATGACGATTCATAACAGTAGCAACATGACAGTGATGAAGTAGCAACGAAAATAATTTTATGGTCGGGTCACAACATGAGGAACTGTATTTAAAGGGCCAGAAGGTTGAGAACCGCTGCCGTAACTACTCTGAATTCAGCAACACATGAAGAGGAACTTACATTTCATTAATCAAGCAACATCCATCCCTTTGAAACATGGTAGTGTCGGAGGTTACTTACTCAATCGAATGACAGGGCTCAGCCTGCGTGGATTTGGGGACTCTTGGCAGTGGCTCCAAGTGGTCCCAGGAGTCTGGGGCTGCAGGTGAGCCAGTCCTGCCCTAGATCATTGTACACAAAGGTCGCTCTATTCCCTAGCTGAAGAACTTACTTTAGGGGCAGAAGGCCAGTTGGCAATAGGTGAACATTTTAAATATTATTACAGAATAAAAAATTCAAGCTTTAAACATTTTCATTCTTCCCAGTTGTTTGGAAAAAATTAAGCCCTTGGATGAAAACCAGAGGCAAAACGGCATGTGAGCCCCTCTCCCACCTCCTCTTGTCCTGCCCAGATCTGCTGCAGCTCTGTTCTCCTTGCCTTTGAAGACCTTCAGTTGTTCTATAGGCTAGCACCGTTCTAGAATACAGTTAGGCGGCCCTAACTGGCTTGGCTCAGTGGATAGAGCGTCGACCTGCGGCCTGAAAGGTCGCAGGTTTGATTCCGGTCAAGGGCATGTACCTTGGTTGCGGGCACATCCCCAGTTGGGGGTGTGCAGGAGGCAGCTGATCGATGTTTCTCTCTCATTGATGTTTCTAACTCTCTATCCCTCTCCCTTCCTCTCTGTAAAAAATCAATAAAATATATTTTTAAAAAAGAATACAAGGTGGAGTGGCTGGGGTGGCTCAGTGGTTGAGTGTAGACCCATGTACCAAGGGGTCATAAGTTTGATTCCTGATCAGGGCACATGCCCAGGTTGCGGGCTTGATCCCTAGTAGGGGACGTGCAAGAGGTAGTCTATTGATGTTGATGCATCAATGTTTCTATCTTTCTCTTCCTTCCTCTTTCTCTAAAATCAATAAAAACAGATTTTTAAAAAAGGATACAGGGTGGGATAAGAGTAGATTTACAGTTGTTTGTATGAAAACTAATGGAATACTTAATAAGTAATAATAATACAAGAATAAACTCAGTTTCACATACTCACATCTGTAAACCTACTTGTGCCCCACCCTGTATAATGCAAGCCATGTATGTAATGTAAAATTTTCTTTTGTATTGTTGGAAATCCTCACCTGAGGATATTTTTCCATTGCTTTTCAGAGAGTGGGAGGGAAGGGAGGGGGAGAGAGAAACATTGATGTGAGAGAGACACATCAACTGCTTGCATCCCAAACTCTCCAAGACCGGGAGTGAACCCCAAAACCCAGCTATGTGCCCTTGATGGGGAATCAAACCCATGACCATTTGGTGTACAGGCTGACACGCCAACCACTGAGCAACATTGGCCAGGCCAGTAATGTAAAACTTTCTAGTAGCCCACATTAAGACAGTAAAAAGAAAGAGGTAAATTTAAATTTAGCAATATATTTTGTTTTATCCAACATATCAAAATAGTATCTTTTCAACATGTAAACAATATTTGTAAAGTATTGATAAATACTAGAACCAACATATGTGCTGACATGAGCCCTGCACCGTGAATGTCTTACATGATATATGAGTTGAAACCAAGTGTCATCCCACCAAAACCAATTTCTGTGTAACAAAAAGGCATTTTACATGGCTTCCATTTTAAAATCTAAATGAACTGAAGCTAAGGAGAATGTACACTAAGTGCCTCAGTCACACTGGCCGCATGTGGAGTGGCCACCGTCTTGGACACACAGCTCTAGACCTTCACGTGTTTGAACTGACCTGTGTCCACCCCATCACTACAAGCCAGGGGTTGGGAGAGAAGTTCTAGAACCTTCTTGTGCCACATTAGAGCAGAGCTGTGGTCGTTGTCGGGTGCTTGCTCCCTTCATATTCCCTGTGGCGAGGAGTGTAATCTGTCTTGGGCCACACACAGCTGAAGGCCGTTCCCAAGCAGGCTGGTTTTCAGGCGGGAGGAGGGGTCACCTGACTCTGACCTTGTCTCCAGGAGTGTGATTTTCAAAAGGATGAAGACAGGCAGACCCCCAAGGAAAAATTTCCTGGGTGGAAGTCGGGCTGAAGCTGAGCAGGGAAGAGGGTGGGGGGGGCTCCATCTCAGGGAGATTCACCCCCACACTTGGAGGAAGCGCTGTGCTGTGGTCAAAGCCGGGAGGAACAAAGAGGATCTTTAGAAAAACACGTTCAGGCGGAACAGTTTAATGGACCTAGAGCAGCACACCCAGGGTCCACACAGTGACTACGCATCATTCCTGGGCTGCAGTTTTCTGTCTTAAACGGAACAGTCCGGTCTCTCCCGATGTTAGGTCTTCAGCTGAAGTTATTTTCATCTCTGAGAATTTCTCCCGAGCTGCTTCTGTCGTGAAGGATAAAGGGACAAAGGTTACACAGCTGCCCAAAGTCAGCTCAGTGTCTCTTTAAATACAGCCCTTGCCTCCAGGCTCGGCCTCTTCCTTTTATGGAGGAGTCTGCAGCCAGAGGGGAGGGTGGAGAGCAGCAAGTTCGCCTGGGCTTGCGCTTTAAAATTTTTATTTTATTTTATTGATTTCACAGAGGGAGAGAGTGATAGAAACATCAATGATGAGAGAGAATCATTGATTGGCTGCCTCCTGCAGGCCCCCCACTGGGGAGCAGGCATGTGCCCCGACTAGGAATTGAGCTAAGGAGAATGTACACTAAGTGCCTCAGTCACACTGGCCGCATGTGGAGTGGCCACCGTCTTGGACACACAGCTCTAGACCTTCACGTGTTTGAACTGACCTGTGTCCACCCCATCACTACAAGCCAGGGGTTGGGAGAGAAGTTCTAGAACCTTCTTGTGCCACATTAGAGCAGAGCTGTGGTCGTTGTCGGGTGCTTGCTCCCTTCATATTCCCTGTGGCGAGGAGTGTAATCTGTCTTGGGCCACACACAGCTGAAGGCCGTTCCCAAGCAGGCTGGTTTTCAGGCGGGAGGAGGGGTCACCTGACTCTGACCTTGTCTCCAGGAGTGTGATTTTCAAAAGGATGAAGACAGGCAGACCCCCAAGGAAAAATTTCCTGGGTGGAAGTCGGGCTGAAGCTGAGCAGGGAAGAGGGTGGGGGGGCTCCATCTCAGGGAGATTCACCCCCACACTTGGAGGAAGCGCTGTGCTGTGGTCAAAGCCGGGAGGAACAAAGAGGATCTTTAGAAAAACACGTTCAGGCGGAACAGTTTAATGGACCTAGAGCAGCACACCCAGGGTCCACACAGTGACTACGCAATAGGACGTGGTCAGTACCTCTACTGACCTCTCTGGGCCATTCCGGAGTATTTTAGTTCTTAGACACACCCCGAACAGGCTTAGCATCACACCGCCTGCTGCCCCGCGCAGCCAGCGTCATTTGTCATCGCATCTGATCTCAGTGTTTGCCATATTATTGGATATCCTGTGGAACAGGATCTAAAAATACGCCCGTTTTCTCCTTTAAATCAATCCTAACCTTACAACTGGGGTGGCAACCAGAACACTGCTGGTGCCTCTGCTTTTCACTTTCAAGCGGAGGTGATGATATCCAGCTCCCACCTCATGCTGGTCTCGGTCTGTTTGCGCTCGGCTGGGTGGTTGAAGAGTATATTTCTAAGTTAAAG
>NW_006293779.1:1330760-1331231 GCF_000327345.1 Myotis davidii | reverse complement strand
GATGCTCAACCACTGAGCTGCACTGACCAGGCTGGCTTTGTGACTTGCTCTTGTGTGGCTGCTGTATGAGCGCCTTCCAGCACCTTCGGAGAAAGCCAATGGGGACTCAAACCCTGTGTAATCGAGAAAGCCAATGAAAGCAGGAAGGCCCTTCGAACCCTCTCTTGCCCCCAATGTAGCCGTTAAGCATACAGAGTTCGGAGAACAGCCCCATGCTTCCTGGGCCCCGAACGGGAGCATTCATGCTGCCGAATGCCTTTCTGTAATATTCTCGAAAACTCTCATTATATTTATCAGAAACCAAGGGCAGGAGTATAGGCTGCAAGACCCGTTCACAGAGAGAAACACATGTTTCCCTACTTTCATGTTCTGTGAGGCACTTACGCCAAACATACAATTGTCTCCAGGGTCTATAACCATATAACCATGTTATCTTTGAAAGCTAGATCGTTTAAGAATTTTATTTTTTAA
>NW_006293779.1:1327051-1330728 GCF_000327345.1 Myotis davidii | reverse complement strand
CCCCCCCCCCCCCCAGTGGCCATTGCCTCTGACTCTGAAAGTAGAAGGTGACTGATCTTCTTCTTGCTCTTGCTCTGTGACTGCTGTGTGCTATTTGTTTTCATTCTCCAACAAGACTCAAACTTCTTAGAGACATTGACCCCGCATGGAAATAATTGGGCCAGGGCCTGACTGGCTCTTTATGAGAAATACAAGACCCTGGGGGATCCCAGCCTTTGAGAACCATCACAGAATTTGCCCGGGAAGCATGACATTGGCGAAAAGGGAATATAGGTGCCTTTTACCACGTTTACATGGACATGGATTCTGGGTTTTACAAATGAAGAAATGTTGTGCAGACCCCTGGGGATCGTGGACTGTAATGTAGAGAAAGAAAGAGAAAGGCTCTTTTGTATTTTAAGATCAAGTCGTATAGCCACGTCAGAGAAGCGACACTTTTTTCCCTCTTCTTTTTTGGGGGGGTCTCAGCGAGAACCCAGTTTCACAATATGGATGGAAGATGTATCAAAAGTTTTTATCCCAGAATAGCCAAACCATTCTTGGAAAAAGAACAAAGGTGGAGACGTGTACTGCCCATTTTCAAAACCTACTACAAAGCTACGGTAATTAAGACAGTGTAGTACTGGCATAAGATGGGCATATGGACCAATGGAATAGAATTGAGAGCCCAGAAATAAACCCATTTATCTATGGTCAATTGATTTTTAACCAGAGTATCAAGACATTCAATGGGAAAAGAATAGTTTTCTCATCAAATGGTCCTGGGACAACTGCTTATTCACAAGTGAATCTGGAACCCTATCTCACACCACCCATGAAAATGAATTAAAAATGGATCAAAGCCCTGCCTGGTTTTTCTGCGGTTAGAGCATTGTCTACTGACTAAAAGGTCTCAGCTTCGATTCTGGTCAAGGGCAGTACCTCAGTTACAGGCCCAATCCCTGGACCTGGTAGGGCACGTGCAGGAGGCAGCCAGTTGATGTGTCTTTCTCGCGTCAATGTTTCTCTCTGTCTCGCTCCCTCCCTTCCATTTTCTCGAAAAAATAAATGGAAAAAAATTCCCTGGGTGAAGATTGAAAAATGGATCAAAGATATAAATACAAGGCTTAAAATTATAAAACTTTTAGAAGAAAACATAGATGTAAATCTTTGTGACCTTGGATTTGACAATAGTTTCTTAGATATGATATTTAAAGCACAGTATGACCAGCGGGAAAAAAAGATAAATTGAACTTCATCAAAATTAAGAACTTTTGTATGTCAAAAGACACTATCAAGAAAGTGAAAAAACAGCCCACTGACTGAGAGAAAACATTTGCAAGCCCCATATCTGATTAGGATCTAATATTTAGAATATATAGAGGATTCTTTCAATTCAACAATAAAGAGAAAAATAACCCAATTTTTAAAACGAGCAAAGGACGTGAATAAATACTGTTCCAATATGCGAGTGGACAGTTAGCAATTGATAAGATGCTCTATATCACTAGCCATCAAAGAAATGCAAATCAAATCACTCAAGATAACACTTCACACCCATTAAAATGCTATAACAAAAACGTTAGCACTGGGTGTGGAGACGAAGCCTCAGGCATTGCTGAGAATATAAAGTGGTGCAGCCACTGTGGAAAACAGTTTGGCGGTTCCTTAAAAAGTAAAAAATAAACTTACCATATGACCCAAAGTTTCCACTCACCCGAAGACGTGTGTTTATACACAACTCGTACATGAATGGTCATAGCATCATTATTAATAGTAGATCCAAAGTACAAACAGCCCAAATGCCTATGAACTGATGATGAATAAACAACACGGCACATCCAGACTAGACAGTTAAGCAAAAGACACCCTTCTGCCTCCCTTTCATCTGGATGTGCATCACGAATGCTTTCACCCCACGAGTCTTCCCCAGAGTGAGCCCTCAGCTGCGCAGGAGTCTGGGAGGGGAGTGCGTCCATGGAGAAACCGACTTCTCCCCGAGAGGGTCTGAGAGGGGAGCAGGCCTCCCTACCAACCCCAAACCACCTCTCCTCTCCATAACTTGCGATGATACTTGCCGTTCCACCAGCAGCCAATCCCCTGGCTTCGAGCAGACCTCACAAATGGAAAGCCTAGATGAGCAAGATGGTGACGGGAAGGAGTGACTCAGGTGGGCGGGCAGGCTGCAAACACACCCTATGAGGAGCTGTGTTCCTGAAAGTGCCGTTCCACCAGCAGCCAATCCCCTGGCTTCGTGCAGAGCTCACAAATGGAAAGCCTGTGTGAGCAAGATGGTGACAGGAAGGGGAAGGAGTGACTCGGGTGGGCGGGCAGGCTGCAAACACACCCCGATGAGGAGCTGTGTACCTGAAAGACCTTGGAACAGCGGTTCTCAACCTGTGGGTCACGACCCCTTTGGCGGTCGAACAACCCTTTCACAGGTTCGCCTAAGACCATCCTGCATATCAGATATTTACATGACGATTCATAACAGTAGCAACATTACAGTTATGAAGTAGCAACGAAAATAATGTTATGGTTTGGTCCCCACAGGAGGAACTGTATTTAAAGGGCCAGAAGGTTGAGAACCACTGCCTTGGAACCTCAAGTCGAGCAGGTGGCTTCTGGGCCCAGGCCATCGATCTGGCATGTGGGCCGTGCCGGCCTCCCTGACCCATGGACCAGCTCTGTCATTCTGAGGGCTCAGAGATGCCACCGCAGAGGACAGCCAGGCCATGTGGGGGGGGGAGGGGGACTCTTTGCGTGGGCACCAGCGCCTCACAGAGGCTGGGACTAGAGCTAGTGTGTGAGGGAGGCTTGTTCCTGGGCACCTCTTTCTTAACTGGGGAGCGCCTTTGAGGAGAGGATGCCTAACATCCCACGTAGAAGCAAAGAGTCATCATAACTTGGGCTGTAACACCGCATGCGAGGGCCAGCAGGCCTGCGAGATTTAAGATTCATTCCTAAAACAGTGTTCCCTGTTCTGCAGCACGTAGGATATTTCATAATCCCGGCGGGCGGATTGCCTCTTGGCTTGCATTAGCGGGATGCTATTATCTCAAAAGTGTAAATCTCGGCTCTATTAGCTTTGGACAGGTTCTGGGGCCTCAGACTGCTGTTCCGCGGTCTCGCCATGAGCTTTGATGCGAGCGGATGAATGTGCAGACAATAAGAACAGATGTCAGAGCCCCCAGAAGATCAAAGTGTGGGCGCTGCCTTGGGAAAGCTGCCTGGGCCGCAGCTCCGGAATCTGCAGGAAGGCGTCATCCGTGTTCAAACAGCTCTGTCCCACCGAGGCAGCTCGACCGCCAACGTGCTCGTAACCGCTCCAGGGAGGACGAAAGCTCGCGCCCAGGCGGCCTTGACCCAAAGCCGGCCCTGGTCCGCGGTCACGGCCAGCGCTGGTCCGTCCCCCCCTCCCCAGCCTGGGTCCATTTCCCCAATATCCTCATTCATTTGGTGCGAAGAATGTTTTCTATCCTCTGTCCTAAAATTGTTGTTTGTCTTTTCAAAATGGAAAATAAGAACCCACTGTTTCTAGCGTTTGTGGGCATGATGCCAGACAAGGGCGAACGAGGGGGTTTGATGACGCAGGGCAGAGCTCCCAGAGGGGCACAGGCTGCCTTCTTCCATCTTTCCCTTTTACCGTCCTCCGAATTGCTTTCTGATTCTTTTTAAAAGTTTCTCAACTTGCCCCT
>NW_006293779.1:1305061-1327008 GCF_000327345.1 Myotis davidii | reverse complement strand
CAGTGGATTCTCCCCTTGGCAGGCCCCTGTGTGTCCCTGGGCTTCTCTCTCGCGTTTGCTCCAAAGCTTGTCATGCTCTTTCTCTCGGGATAACCGTGAGCAGAATGCTGCGGGATGCCTTAGAGAGCGGAGCTCCCACGCGCCCGCTGCGATGGAGTGGCATCCTTCTCCCGAGGGCATCCATTCCTTCTCCCGAGGCCATCCCTAATGGATTGTTTCGCAATGTTTTGCTCAGCTGGCCGACTCCATTATGTTTTCCATTGTGCGCTTTTCTGTAGCTGCGTTTCATCAGTACGGGGGATAGAACTAACGTTGAATGGCGGGGGGTGGGGGGGGGATCAAAAGTCGACATTTTAGGACCTATCGCAGCATCATTAGGGTGATCTGTGCCAGAACCTGCATCTGGCGGTAAACTCTTTCTTCTTCAAGCGCCCTCTTCCAAAATCACCCATCCAAACGCGGCTACTGTGGGAAAGTCCTTCGGCCATTGGCACTTTGTGGTTTTTAACAGGCGTGTCTTCCCGGCTGACTCTGCCTGCTAGAGGTTATCACCCGGCACTTCACAGACACAAAACCCTGACACGTTCACGACGTCCCGCCTAAGGAATTACCTGCCCCCGAGGACCGTAATTGACAAGGGCAGCACATTGTGCCATATGGTATGAGCGATCTCGGTCCCCGAACATGCAGCTCTCACGGTGTGACAAATTGTTTGTGGGACAACACACACTACAGCCCGGACAGTTAGACAAAACACCCCACTGCAGTTGAAACCACAGTCTGGGCCCCCGCATAAGAAACATGCAAAATCCCACCTGCTGGCCAGCATCGAGGCTTCAGTTTTCCTCCTCTCTCTTAGTTTTTTTCAACAAAGAAAATTAAATGTCAAATGAATGGAATATTGAGAAAAGTACCCAGGGTGAGGTTCCCACATACACTTAACTCAGTGATATTTTTGGTGACCTAACTATTCACAGCTTGCGGTGGGGCCAAGGTCAAGCTGTTTGTGATTTGGAGTTTAAACCCTGATGTTTAATTGTTGCCAGACAGATGCAGCATAAAGGGCTAGCCGCACAGTGATCTGTGGCCGGGGCCTGGCTACCTCTGGAAGATTGATATGCACTCGCGAAGAATCCTCGCCACAATTAAATGCTCATGTGCTCTGCCCCTCACCCAATATTTATGATACGTGAAGGCAGGAATTTTTCCATGGGTGGGAGGTGAGATTATTGGGAGTGAAACAGGGACGAGAGGATTGATTTGGGGGATCCATTCTGTCATGGAAAAGTCTTAAGGTTTTATTGCATTTGAAAAACCTCTCTTCTCAAGAGATGGCTTCTCCCGATGATGTAACAGGACGAGAATGCTGTGTTCTCTTTAGTAAAATCTGTGGTATTTCTGTCTGTTGGGTCTTAATGTGTATCATGTGCATTGAAAGTGTGGGTACTTTCTATATTTTAAGTTATAAGCGAAGGTGTACGATTATATAAGCTACAAGTATATGTAACATATACATGTGAATACAACATACATATAGCAAAGTATACTTACAATTCCTCTTGTAGCCTTATTTTCACGGGGAACACTGTAAGTTTCCATAGAAATGATTTATTGGTGCATGTGATTAAGCTTATAACCAATTACAGTTTAAGAATTGTAGCCCAGTTGGTTGGGTGTTGTCCCGTGCACTGCAGGGTCATGGGTTCGCTTCCCAGTCAGGGCACATGCCCAGGTTGCAGGCTAAATTCCTGGTTGGGGCACATACAGAGGGCAACCTATTGATGTTTCTTTCTCTCTCTTCCTCTCTCTAAGCATTTCCTTGGGTGAGGATTAAAAAAATCCCTCCCTGCCTCCCCCAAACCTCCCTCCCGCCACAAAAAAAATCAATAGAAAGGGGGGGAAAAAGAATTGTGCCAAACCAAGAACTTGTTTTCTGGCGCTTTTGGTAGCCCTGCAGCCTGACTTTGGTACTGGACACCTGTTCTTAGGAGCTCTGTTGTCAGCATCACCAAGTCACATGCAACCTTCGTCTTTCCAGTCTGTCCCGTCAGCCCTGTGCCAGGCCCCATTTTGCAGTGTTCTCTCAGGTGGCCCTTAAATGCCCTCCCCCTGAGTCCATGTTCAGATCATTCTTGTCATTTTGCTTCCAGTCCCTCCAACTCCATATTAAATTCATCAGTAAATTCTGTCTCTGTTACCCCAAAAAAACTGCAACTGAGCTCTCCGACGACGTGCCTCCACACCCTCAGTTCTTGCCGTGGCCTCATCTGAATGCGACAGCAGGCTCCTGAGCGCTCTCCGCTTTCCCCATGGCCCCATTCGAATCCAGCTAACATGGAGCAGCTGGAGTACCGCGCCCTGACCTGTTTGGCTCAGTGGATAGAGCGTCAGCCTGCAGACTGAAGGGTCCTGGGTTCGATTCTGGTTAAGGGCATGTACCTTGGTTGTGGGCTTGATCCCCAGTAGTGGGTGTGCAGGAGACAGCTGATGGATGTTTCTCTCTCATCCATGTTTCTAACTCTCTATCCTTCTCCCTTCCTCTCTGTAAAAATCAATAAAATGTATTAAAAAAAAAAAAAAAAAGAACACACACCTCAGCCAGACCACATGACTTTCTTGCTAAAACTTTCAATGGCTTCCCATATCGCTTAGGAGACATTTTAAATTCCTCGTGATGGCCACACCTCATCCCCTCACTCCCTGACTCCTGTCTCCCTCTTCGGTCTTCTCTCACAGTCTCACATTCTGTTCCTCTTGCTCCCCAAGTTCACCATCCCAGCTCCTTTCAGTTCTGGAAACAAGTCAAGCTCGTTCCAGTCTCAGGGCCTTTGTACCTCGTGTTCCCTCTGCCCCAAACTGGTCACAGAATCCCACCCTTGTTGTCATATGGGTCTCAGCACGAATGTCACCTCCTTAGAGAAGTTTCCCCAAAACCATGTTTAAAGCAGATACTCTCTGGTACTCCCTATCCTCTATTCTCTCCTTCTTGTCATTCGCTATAACCTGTGATTATGTTTCTTAGTTTACTTTATTGTTTTCCTCCATAAGACTCTAAGTCCAAAGAAGGTGGGAACCATATATATGGTTCAGTGAACAAAAATCTGTGCACTGGCGGTGGGTGGGGGGGGGTCCCTCAGCCCGACCTGTGCCCTCTCACAATCTGGGACCCCTCGGGAGATAACCACCTGCTGGCTTAGGCCTGCTCCCCGGGTCGCAGATGGCAGGCCCAGATGGCGGTGGGGCGGGCGGTGGATAGCGCTGCCCCACCCCGCCACCCCAGGTTGTAGATGGCAGGCCCAGATGGTGGCGGGCGGGTGGCGGCTTGCGCTGTGCCGCCCTGCCTGCAGTATGCAAATTTAACGGCCATCTTTTTTGGGGTTAATTTGCATACTCTTCTGATTGGCTGATGGGCATAGTGAAGGTACAATCAATTAGGATCTTTGTCTTTCATTAGTGTAGATATATATATTTGAAGAGGGTAATATAATATTTTGAAAATATTTGTCATTTTTTCATGTATCCTCAGCGCTTAGCACAGTTTCTGGCACACAATAGGTGCTCAATAAACACTTGTTGAATGAATGACCAGAAAATACTTTTTAAATGTTACGGAAAAATCCACCTACTGAAATGTCATCATCAGTCCTACTTCTGTGTCCTAAGGCAACACAAATTGATTCCACAGCTCCTTATACATGACTGTGTATCAAATCTCTGGTACCCTTAGTCATTTCATTACTGTGCTGCATAGACCTCTCCACCTCCCTTGGATGGCATGGTTTCCGACTTCCTCTCCACACTGCTCATTTTCTGTTGGAAGACTCTACTCTGACAACATCCCTCATGAAAAAAAGCAGATGTTTCCTGGTCACCACAGAGTCTAATTGGACTCATTCTCCTTTATGGGAATCATATCTAGCTCATAGGTCTTTATTTTCAGGATCTGTTGGGCGTCCCCCCAAACTCAACATATTGCAAAATAGAACATTCCCCAAGGTTTCTGGCATCTTTCCCATTTTCCATGATTTCTCAAACTCACTGCCAGTGGCTCTGAGATTATATCTGCAATTTTTTTTTTTTCACACTCTGGACTATAATCTGTCTGGGCCTAGAGCAGGGGTGGGCAAACTACGTCCCGCGGGCCGGATCCGGCCCGTTTGAAATGAATAAAACTAAAAAAAAAAAGACCGTACCCTTTTATGTAATGATGTTTACTTTGAATTTATATTAGTTCACACAAACACTCCATCCATGCTTTTGTTCCGGCCCTCCGGTCCAGTTTAAGAACCCATTGTGGCCCTCGAGTCAAAAAGTTTGCCCACCCCTGGCCTAGAGGATTGAAATCATTTCTTAAGCCAAGATTTTCTTTAATTCCCTAACTTATTGTGGGCTCCATTTTCCTCCTTTCATGGTCTTCTTTGCTTCTTTGCACATTTAGAATTCAAAATCTATTCTTCTTACTCCATAAGATGGAATTTGAATTTTTGGTAATTTGGACTTTTAGTTGCCTGTTAACATTATATCATCTTCATGGATCTATTACTTCCTGTTCTTCTCTTCTTCCTTTTCTTCCTCCTTCTTCCCTTCTTTTATCTTTCCTGCTTCCCTCCCTCCCTCCCTCTCTCCCTTCCTCTCTCCCTCCCTTCTTCTCTCCCACTTCATTCTCTTTCTCTCTCTGAACTGAAACCCCCTTTTTAATCTCTCATGTTTCTTGGATTTCCCATTAGCTGAGGCTTTAGCCTTGCTGAAAACCTTCATTTTTCGCATTGTTCTTGGTATGTGTCCCTCATTATCTCTTGTGAACAATGTCCTTTTAAAAGCACGAACTCATGAGAATGTTTTGTGTGTGGCCACACTGGCTTCGGAGTTTACTTATCCGCTTCCTTCACACCAGAGTTCGTCACGATTGCATTGCCTCAGGATTTGCGCAACGCTCCCCTGCCTGGCTATTATGGACTCCCAAGAGACATGGTCACTTTCTCCCTGAGTCCCTGTAATTTCTGTACAGAAACCAGTTCTTTCTTGTTGGTTAAAGTTATATCTAGAAGGCAGTTTCTCCTCTCTGAGAGCTGAAATTGTTAGCTAGGAATGTTAAACATTTTTATAAGTGATTCTATTTTAGCCCAGTGTGACCTCCAGCAGACACAAAGTGAGTTCCAGTCCCCGGCCCTGTGATTGCTTGCTTGTGGTTACATGGTCTGCCTGCAGAAAGCCCGTCCCGTGGTGACCCCTCACCCTAGCAGGACCCTGGTTTGTACGTCTCCTGTAATTCTGTCCTGCTTCCACCCTCAGTGAGTGGCTTTCTGTACAGGACCAGGCCATCTTTGTGCATCTCTACATCCTACGTAAGGCCGCTTCCTTCTACCACTGCATTCCGGGCAGGCGTGTCCTCTCTCCCTGCGAGAATGGCCACGCCTATGTTAACATCCCACATTCTCGTGTTTTGCCTCCCATCCTCTGTGAATCAAAGTCAGAGACATTTGAATGCATAAGATTTTTCCTGACAAGTTTCTCGCACTTTCAACTGAGAATTACCGTATTTGCCGGCGTATAAGACGACTGGGCGTATAAGACGACCCCCTAACATTTCCACTCAAAATACAGAGCGCGATTTTGTGCTATCATACTGGGTGTATGGTCGGCTGTGTGCGATTTTGCGAGTGTGGTAAAATCGCATAACAGCAAAATCGCATAACAGCCGAGCATACACCCAGCAGCGCTGCTGATGCCTGAACGGTATGTGGAATGAAGTGGGCGGGCATCGGGAGGCCACTATGGCACGGGGCAAGCACTATGGGCAGTCTATCTGAAGTGTACCTGGCGTATAAGACGACCCCCCACTTGGAGGCATATTTTTCAGGGCCAAAAAATCGTCTTATACGCCGGCAAATACGGTAGGTATGAGGTACCGGCTACAGAGGCCCAACCATTCCTACAGATTGTCCCCTTCTTCTCACCCTTGATCCGCGTTCTCCTTTATCCCTTGCTAAGACTTTCCTTCTGACTTCCTAGTACTCCACCCTTTTAAAAAAATGTTCATGAATAATCTTGTGCGTGGAAAGGTGTTGCTCTAGGACTTTGCTTGGTCCTCTGATCACCCTGAAGTGATGGGTGGTCAGTGCAGGAACACACGTGGAGTGCACCCTGCCTCAGCGGGCAGGGGGAGAAGACATGCCGCTCTGCCTAATTTCACGGAGAGTGTGACTTTGATTGAGAGCCACGTGAGAAGGACAGATGCAGGGGCACAGCTCGCAGAAGCGGCCCCCTGCAGATTGCACTGCGGCCCTCTTGGGGGTACAAAAAGCCGCTTTCTCTTTGTCCCTGGAGTAGAGGGAGGGGCTATGCCTAGTTGAGGAGGGGGTTCGAGAAAGGAGGGTTTGGAGGAGGGATGTGGGCTTTGGGAAAGGGAGGAGCCTGCAGGGTTTGGCCTCCCCTGCCTCCTTTCCAGGAGATAAACTAGATGGTCCTCTGGCTCCCATGGTGAACTGAACCTCTCATGGAACCCCTTCTTGGATTTGCTCCAACACGGCCTCCCCCTCTTCCTGCCAAAATTGAGTCCCCCCCTGCACACGTCACATTCCTGCACTGACTTCCCTGGTGACTCCCCCCAGGAACTTGGGGAGGCAGGCTGCTTCATCCCCTAGTTAGCCAGGCCTGTTGTTGCCCCTCCCCTCCCCTTCCTGCCCCTCCCCCCATCTCCTTTGCATTCCCCCATGAGGTGTCTGCATCATGCTTTTCCCACCCGACTTCATAGAATGACCCTGATGATGATGCAGACCTGGGAGGGGGCAGGTGTTTATGGGCTGCAATTTGAGGCTTATTAAAAGGCCCTTTTGTAAGTAGTTCGGGGTCTGCAGTTGAAACTAGATGCAAGCGTGCACATGTGTACCTCCTGGCAGGCAGTATATGCTCAACGGATGTGTCCATGTTTTCTCATCTATAAAGCGGATTACAATTCTGTGCATTTATTTTGAGGGAAGATAGGTGAATACACCGTAATTAATAGCTATTTTCTGGAGATGAGTAGGCTACTGGTTAGGGTAATTGGTTCAATTAAGATTGAGAGCTAGTTCTGCCACTAACTAGCTGTGTGACGTTGGGCAAGATACTTAACCTTTCATTTCCCCCAATTATGAAATGGGAACAATTATAGAACCTACTGTACAGGGTTGTCACGATTGGGTGAGATAATCCAGGCAAAGCATCGAAGCCAGCCCTTGGTGCTTAGCAAGGGCTGTGGGCGTTGTCACTATCATCATTACTATCACTATCGCTCATGCTGTGCTCCCTGCTGCTCTTCTCAGCCCTGGTTGCCTAATGAGGGGGAGGGAGGATCATGGTCAGGAGACCCCAAAAGGCAGGAGAGATGGTCTAGCCCTTGGCAGGGAGGGGGAGTGGGCAGTAGGAGCTGTTGGAAAGGGCAGACTCAGAGAGGATGTGGGTTCAGTCGGGATGAGCACCTGGCACTTTGTTGCTTTTATTCTCGTCTTGTGCCTTTTCCATCATTTTTATGGGCTGGTGCGTAGACATTTGCTGAAAGGGCTATTCCACCTGGATCTCATTGAAGTCATGCAGCCTTCCCCTTCGCTGAACAGTTTTTTCTGTCCCAGGAACTACATGAACGTTCCATTTGTGATGTAATTGTTCTGTTTCAGATTTTCTTTCCTAAACGAAAAACTGGAGTTATCCAAAACATTCGGGACAATGGCTTGACTGTAAGGCTTCGCATGACCCACACCCTATCTCCTATGGTTTACGTTTCTTTTTCCTACTTCGTCGTGACGTTCCAGCTCTGGGTGGAGGCTCCAGAGATCAGGGCTGCATTGAGAAGAGAGTGGAAAGATGAAAAGAACTACTTGTGTTGGAGATTCCCCACTTTCTAAGGGGCAGCTTTCACTGGTTAGGAGCCACAGTCACCATCCTCACGTTGGTTGCTTACAGTGTCTGTAGAAACAACCAGGTTCTGCCAAAATTTCTTTTGCAAAGAAAATGTTCTGTTGCTTGAACCGCCTACAACACTGACTTTTTCTTAAGGCCAATGAACCTCTCTTCCACTTCTCAGCGCTGCCAAGTAACCGGACGTGGGACGAGAGGAGAGATTGAGTTGAACTGCTAATGCTGCAGGTAGAAAATGGACCGGTCTCGTGGCACAAGAAGATGGGCCAGAGCATCAGTTGCTTAGTTGTGATGACGTGAAAGGAAGGGTGGTTTCGAAGCCAAAGACTTGCGTGGAAGCCGCATTGCTCCTATTCACTAATTTACATGAGGTTTAAACCTTCATTGTCTTGACCAGAAGTGGGAAGATAATGCCTGGATAGCAGGGCGGCTGAGGCGCAGCAGAAACGAGATGTGCAGGCAAGTGACCCTTGCCCGGAGCATCTGGATGAATGTGGTCACGTGTAAGAGGTTCCCCTTCTTTGGCTGGGGGAGGAGGGAGTTTCTGGGTGTCCTTGAATGCAGGAAGCCGAGGGCTGACTGAGGACCACAGGAGTCAGTCTGGCATCTGTGTTTCGTGCCCTCAGCCTGCATCCTGGGTATAAGTATCCCTGCTCCTGACCCCCGTTCCCGGCCTAATGGAGTGGGGTTGGGAGTGGACCCAAGCCATGGGCCCAGGTGACGAAGTCCTCCCCGAAGATGGAACAGAACCACTGTTTCCGATTCCACTCCAAGGCCCACGGGATGCAAACACCAGCCTCCAGGCGCGGCTGTCCCAGGGCTTGTGGGCCAGGGTGTGCGACTGGGAGGAAGGAGGAGCAGAGGCTGCTGCTGGCTTGGGCATGAGCTAATGGAGACAGCTGGGGGACGCCCAGAAGTCAGGGGAGATTTGACGTGATGCGAGGTGTGTGTGCGTGTGTGTGTGTGTGTGTGTGTGTGTGTAAATTAGGTGGCTGTTGAGGACTTCTAGTCCTACAGATGGACTTCACTTCAATGGGACCTCACAAGTGGGTGAGGCTTGGGGACATTTGAGATTCCTGTACCTCAGAGGGTTTTGGTGGGAATTAAGGAAGGCCATGTGAATGCACTTTGCAAATGTTAAAGCTCTCAGAAGAGTGAGAGATTTGTATTATGGGTAAGACTTTCTGACGTCTGGCCAGTGTCGCTCAGTGGTTGAGCATTGACTTATGAACTAGGAGGTCACGGTTCGATTCCTGGTCAGCCCGGGTTGCGGGCTCAATCCTCAGTGGGGGGGCGTGCAGGAGGCAGCCAATCAATGATTCTCTCTCATCATTGATGTTTCTATCTCTCTCTCTCCCTCTCCCTTCCTCTTTGAAATCAATAAAAATATATTTAAAAAAAAAAAGACTTTCTGAAATCTGGTGAGCCCCTGTCAGGGTATCACTGGAGGCTCTGTGAAGGCCAGACACAGTCGGAGGCAGCAGGTAACCAGGACACAGAGATGCCTCCTGAGGCAAGTCCGGGAACCCACAGCTGATGGTGTGAACTCTCAGTCTGGGTGGGTGAATGGGCGAAGGGGGTCAGAGGGTGCACACTTCCAGATATAAAACGTCATGGCATCGAATGCGCTGCGTGGTGGTTATGGTTAGTAACACGGTGTTGCATAGTTGAAAGTTGCCGAGAGAGTAGATCTTAAAAGTTCTCATCACAAGAAAAAAATTTGCAGTTATGCGTTGTGATAGATGCTAACTAGACTGACTGTAATGACCATTTCACAATGTATACAAATGTGGAATCATTAGGTTATACACCTGAAACTCACATAATGCTATATGTCCATTACATTGCAATACAGAAACCCACAGGACTCAGGCTGCTTCGGGGTTTGGCAAGCTAAAGCCTATGGGCTGAATCTGATTTACCTTTTTTTTTTTTTTTTGGTAAATAGTGTTTTATTTGAACCCAGGCACACCTGTGCATTTCCCTATTGTCCGTGGCTGCTGTAGCACCCACTGTAAGAACAGAGTAGTTGCGACAGAGACCTTATGGCCCACAAAACCCCAAATATTGACCGTATAACCCTCCACTGTATAACCATCCACAGAAGTTTGTCAACACATGGCCATCTATGGTTAACTCTAATTCCCGGCTGTGGGTGGCGCTGGTGGTGAGGGGGGCGCTGGCTGACTGCCTTCAGGCTCCATGATTGGTGGACCAGCCCTCAACCTCGCAGGCCCAGAAACTGGACTTTGTACGTTCACTTGGATGTGACAACAGCGCTTGTGATGGACTGAGAGATCCCCAAATCGGAGCCCGTCGTGCAGGCTAATAACATAGTGTGGGACAGCCTGTCAGGGGCTGCAGTGATTTCTAGGGGCTGCCCTTTCTGCGTACTGGGGTGTTCACCCAAGTTTGACTAATGCTCACCAGATTTCCCCATGGGCCTGACTGCACCGCAGGGAGCATCTGGGATAGTGAGTTCAGGTCAAGGCGAGCCCAGAAGAGGAACCTGGCCCTGGCCCTCTCCAGACAGCAGTGCCTGGAATCTAATGTCCCCCCTTCCCCTCCCGCCCCAGCACTGTCCTCCCTGGAAAAGGTTGAGAAAATGCCAGAATGTGCTCTATGAATCCCCCACCCCCTTCCCAGAGAGCCTTTTCTCACAGCTTCATTAGCATCCCTGGCTAAAGGCTACCGCTGTTGCTAGTAAGGGGTGGGTCCTGTGAACCTAGCAGGACTTTTGTTCTTTCCCATTTCGTATTGTTTTTATGGGTTTATTCTAGGGGGGAACCTTACATCCCCGGTGCTCAGGTTCTCAAGGGCACCGCACTGACTCCCTCTGTCCACCCACTTCAGCTGACAACCTTGAGCTTTGTGCTAATGAGGGCATGGTTGAGGTGCAATTTGACCCCAGAGGGGAGTGAACCTTAATCCTGACTGAAGGTATGGGAAAAGGCTTCTCAGAGGAGGAGGTGACACTTGATATGGGCTTTAGAGGAGGAAGGGCAATTTGAGCGGCAGAGAAGTGGGAGACTGGCATCCAGGCATCAGAGAAATGTGAGCAGTCACAGAGGTAGCTGACCAGCTAGAAACCTAATACCGCAGAGAGAGGGATGGAGATAGGGAGGGAGAGAGGGAGAGAGGGAGAGAGGGAGAGAGAGAGAGAGAGAGAGAGAGAAAGCATGGCAGAGGTGGTGGCTGTAGAAACAGGTGATGGGAGATGAAGCAGCAAAGAGATTGAACCAGATTGGAAGGAGCCTATAGGAACCAGACTTTATTCTAAAGGCATGGAAAGTGCAGGTTCAAGTTAAGGAAACTCCTCAGGGTTTGGCGATGACCTTGGTGAGAAGTGGAACGGGGCAGTGGGAATGGACTCAGGAGAGAAGGCAGCGCTCATCAGGGAGGGGAGGGGAGTACCTAAATCCGTAAATCTGCTGTGTTGAAGGGATGGTGGTGATGTTAACCAAGTTGGAGCTCTTAGGGGGAGAATGATTGGGAAGAAAATGATGAGTATAGATGAGAATATGGAATGTCTGTGGGTCCCACTGAAAGCAGTGTAAAATGCAGATGAGGGGAAAAGATGAGGCCGAGTTGAAAAGTTGGGCTTATTTGCATATGAATGTTGGCTAAAGCAAAAGGAAGAGCAATGCAAGCATGTCAAACTCCAGGCCACATGCTTGAGGGGGAAAGCACAGAATGGAAAGAAAAAGCAATTGAGTGTGGACTCTTGGAGAATGTCCGTATTCAAGGGTGAGCCGATGAAGTGGAGCCCACAGAGGAGACGGAGGAGGTGCCTCCGTTCATCTCCCTTGTTCACTCATTTGGTCAACAGATATTTACTGGCCACCTACCATGGGCAGGTCCTGGGCACCAAGGGGATGGTGGGAGATCAATGGTGCCTCCCAATGGAGGCCCAGATTATGAAAATGCTCATTGCAAAAACTTGGAAAATAGAATATAAATTACTCATGTCCCTATTACTCTTACTATTCTGTTGTTGTTTTTCCCCAATCCTATTTCTAGGCACAATTGACTACTCTTAGTGGATTTATGATGATTTTGTTATTACAGTTTTGTGTATTATTTGGCTTACTAACTATACCATAAGTATTTCCCTATATCTATAAGATACCTTTGAGAACATCTTATAATACACATGCGTCATACTTCAACCATTTCTATGTTATTCATTTAGGTTCTTTCTAGTCTTTCTCTGTTTTAATGTGGCAATTACCCACCTTTATTCATAATTTTTCACCCCTGAAACTTCAAAATAGTCAAATCCGTTCACACTTCAGATTTATTAATGTATTTTCCTGAGACTCCTTATATTTAAATAAGTAATGCCTCATAAATGTTAGAGTGTTGTTATCACAGTTAAAAGTGACCACACTCTCCTTGGTCTGAAAATGCAGGTTATTTTGCCACATTACCTGGTTATTAAGTTAAGAAATTTGACCCAAACTGGAGTTATGATAAATTGCATTTATTTTTGGTTTACTATTAAACCCCAGGTTTTCACTAATGGTTGCTGGAATTCCACAGGTATTAGCACATGTGGAACAATCTTTTCATACCTTTAGGCTTTTTTTGTTTTTTTGTAGAATTTTAAGCCCAGGTGTTTTCTCATTTCTCTCTTCTCTTTTTTTTTATTATAATACATCACTTTCTATGAGGATTCAGAGGTTACACCAGAAAGCAAAAAAGAAGGGGTTTTTGTTTGTTTGTTTGTTCTTTATTTCTTTGCTGAAAAAATGTATTTGCCTTATATAGCTTTCTTATTATTTTACTCTCAAACATCTGGTGTACTTGTGTTTTAAGTGAGTTTCTTATAAGAAGATTATAGCTGGATTAAAAACTATCATAACTGGCAGATTTAATTCATTATCATTTTTGTGATCATTGATGTATTTGGATTTATTTTTGCTATCTGTTTCATGCTTTCTATTTGTTCTATGGTGCTTTTTCTTCTTTCATTTTTTGTCTCCTCTAGTAGTTTGGAATGTATAGATTCTATTTTACTTTTTTAATGGTTAAAGTTATTATATTTATTGTCCTCCTAAAATTTAGAGCACTTTAATTATTTCCAGCTTACAAGCTGTTATTGCCCAGTTTTTTATTTCTATTAAAATATTTTGTGAAATGTATCAGATAGGAAAGAGCGTGCAGCATATACACTCACACTCATGAACACTTATGCACCTACTATGTTAAGAAACGGAATATTATCTCTACTTTAGAAAGCCATGTACCTTCCTCCCAATATTTCTAAGTTTACAAATTAGATGTTGTTAATAGTGTTGATATTTACTTAAATTTATCTACACGATTACCATTAATTTGTTCACTTGGTTACCATCCTTCTTACATCCCAAAAGTATATACCTTTAAGAAGTTCCTTTATTGAGGGCCTGTTGATAATAAGTTATCTTGTTTTTGCTCATCTAGAAACATCTTTATTTCATCCTCATTCTTGAATTAGAAATTTTGTTGGGTATGTGATTCTAGATTGACAATTATTTTCTTTCAGCGCTTTGAAGGCGTATTTGGCAGTCTTGGTGTCTGTTATTGCTCATAAGAAGCCGCACATCAAGCAGGTAAGCTGTCTTTCAGACTGTTTTTAAGCTATTTAACTAGTCTTTAATGTTCCGTAATTTTACCAGGATGTGTCAGGGTGTAACTACTTTTTGGAAATTTTTTGTACATCCTCAATATAAGGATCTGTGAAACTTCTTGAATATTGTCTCTCTTCCATTCTTTCTACTCACTCCTTTGGAAATCAGAATAGATACGTGTTAGAACCTCTCACTCAAAATTTCCATATTTGTTAAGCTCCCTTTTATAATTTCCTCCTCTTTATTTCTTTGTACTATATTCTAAGTAATTTTGTTTGTTGTGTCCAACTTTCAAAGTACTACTTATTCAGTTCTATCTGCTAGTTAACGCATTAAAATTTCAACTGTATGTTTTTCTGCCAGAAGATAAGGGTCTGCTTGGATATTTATGATAATATTTTATTCCTCACTCATGTTTTGAATTCTTTAAATATTGAAAACACACTTATTTTATAAACTATGGCCTGCTGGCTAAATCTGGCGCACTCCCTGTTTTTGTAAATAAAGGTTTATTGGAACACAGCCAAGCCCATCAATTTACATACTGCCTGTGTCTGCTTTCTCACTAGAATGTCAAATTTGAGTCTTTTGGGTAGAGACTGAATGGCTTGTAAAGCCTAAAAATATATACTACCTGGCCTTTTGGAGAAAAAGTTTGCTCTATGTGATAATTCTACCATCTAAAGACCGTGTGTGTCTGATTCTGTTGCTTGACATTTCTGCTAACTCTCATCTCATGCGGTCTTGTTCTGTGAGTGGTATAGTGATTTGTTATTGTGAGCTCATTTTGTTGGGGGCATTATCTGTGAGAGTGGTAGGAGTCTTAACTTGAGAGATTATTCCTTCTGTTTTTGTTTATTTATGCCAAGAGCCTGGGGAGCCACTAATTTAGGACCATTTTAAATTTCTTTATCTTAAAATAGTATCAACATAGGTAAGAAAGTGAATTTGAACCATAGGTCTTGAGGCCTGGTTTGTGGTTAATTACTTCTGGTCATGGGGTAGGGACTTTCTCCCCCAATTGAAATCAAAGCTAAGACGCAAAATTTTCTTTGCGGTCTTCCTGTACAGGGCAAATACTTTCCAGTCCACTCTTTCACTGGAAATGGGGGTCTTTGGGGACTCATTCCAAAGTCTCTGTGCTGACATGTTACTACCATGTTGCCTGCCTCCCTGGCAAATGCCTGAGGGCGCCAATGCCTCCTGAAGTGAGCATTTACCAGCTCATGCCGGATTCTGGCCTCTGCTCCACTTTTGGCCTCTGAAGATTTACCTTAATTTCTTGCCAAGTCAGCTCTTCCTTGTATCCAGCATTTTATAGGTGTTTTTAGGGGAGGCTTTTTCAGGATATGAAGTCTACCATATTGTTAGAAATAAATGCCATGCAAATTTTAAATTCAAAACATGTACAGTTGGGATAATGGATATGGAAAAGTTTTACAACACCCTTCAGGCTCCGAGCCTACCTAGAGTTTACTTATATCTGAATTATGAGTGTTGTCTCTGGAGGGAGACAACCTGGGTTTGGAATTAGGCCGTGTGTAAAGGGGGGTTGGGGGAGGAGAGGGAGTGGGCAAATTTTTCCTGTAATGGGCCAGATGGTAAGTATTTTCAGCTTTGCAGGCCCTATGCAACTATTCAGCTCTGCCACAGCATCATGAAAGCAGCCAAAATTACATACCACATAATGAATGGGCATGGTTATGTTCTAATAAAACTTTATTTACAAAAACAGGTCATGAGCTGGATTTGGCCTGTGGGTTGTAGCCTACACACCCCTGGCCTTGGGCAAGTTAATGAACCTCTATAAGTACCATCTCTAAAGTGAAGATAATACCTCTGTGTAAAGGTTGTGTGAGCATTCAATTAGTGAATTCATGAAATGCTAGTGTTGGCTATGATGATGAGGCTGGTAATGACCATGATGGTTTCAAAACGGTTCCCTGACTTTTTTTTTAAGATTATAAAGGTGCCTTCAGTTTAAAACATTCAAATCCATCCAGTGTTGCCTCCTCCACTGCTGCTAGAAATCATATAGAAAGCTAACAATACTGCAGCAACAAGCAACCCCAAAATCTCAGTGGCTTTAAAGAATGCAGGCTTAAGTCTTGCTCACATTATGTTTCCATCACCAGTTGGCAGGGGACTCTGCTCCCTGTCGTCCCTCTGGAACCCAGGCTGATGGAGCAGCCACCCCCTCGACATTACCAGTCACTATAGAAGAACACGTTTCTGCAGAGTCTTGCAAGCAGCAATTAGATGCGTGGGCTGCAAGTGACAGGTGTCACTTCTGTGCACAATTCATGGTCAGGATCAGTCATACCTTTTCCCCTTTTGTTGACCCAGTTGTGGGGTGTGCTGCCAGCAGAGAGGCTCACCTGTGGGTACCTCCA
The DNA here is from genome assembly GCF_000327345.1 of Myotis davidii. Taxonomy (NCBI): domain Eukaryota; kingdom Metazoa; phylum Chordata; class Mammalia; order Chiroptera; family Vespertilionidae; genus Myotis; species Myotis davidii. Next base: position 1,311,107 of record NW_006293779.1, on the reverse strand, counting down.
GGAGCACCTGAGCTGCAGAGCTGCCTCACCCAAGGACATACCTTTTCCAGGGCAGCCCAAAGACTGCTCCAGGTGGGGATACTGAGGCCCGGTCATTTTGACCCAACGTGGGACAACTCTGTTGGCCCCAGGGATCTCTGTAGATTTGGCTCGAGCTGTTGTTAGGCGTCTCAACTCCTTTTGCTCAATCTTGCTTTCCTTTCTTCCTTTCCACGGGGTTGCTCCCAGGACACTCCAAAATAAGCATCCTGTACACTAAACTCCATCTCAGGGCTCCTTGCCAACAACCCAACCCATGACACCCTCCATATGCCCAAGAGGGTGAGAGGTGGAATATCTCCCAGGAGCTTTGAGGACTACGTCACTCACTGAAGTGAGTCAAGGTAGCCCGTCCAATGGGAGAGTCTAAAACCGGAGCAATGATAACAGCTAACAGTTATCGAGCACTGACCTGCGGTATGCTGCACTAAGACATGGTACTCGGACAATGTACACAAACAAAACAGAAATAGATGCATAGACACAGAGAGCAGTTGATGGTTGCCAGAGGGGAGGACAGGTTGGGAGCCTGGGTGAAAAAGGTGAAGGAATTAAGGATTGATAGTTACAAAATAGTCATGGGGATATAAAGTATAGCATAGGGAATGTAGTCAATGATATTATAATAACTATGTATGGTGCCAGGTGGCTACTGGAAATATCAGGGGGAACTTTATAAAGTATATGATTGTCTAAACACTATACTATACACCTGATATTAATACAAAATAATATTGAATGTAAACTGTAATCGAGAGAAAAAAACAAAACAAACAAAAATATGTTACTCGGATTAGTTCATTTACTTCTCACAACACCTATGTAGAACAGGGGGCGGCCAACTGTGGTCTGCAGACCACATCTGCCCATGCCCATCCCTTTATGTATTGTCTCTGGCGACTTTCATGCCACAGTGGCAACACTGAGTAGTTGTGACAGAGACCATATGGCCCGCAAAGTGGAAACTATTTACTATCAGCCCCTTTGAGAAAAGGCTAGCTGAGCCCTGTGTTAGGCATTGTTCCCATTTTACAGATAAGAAAATAGAAACTTAGAGAAGAACATGGTTTATTCTATCACAGGATGCCGTTTTTTTTTTTTTTTTGGTTACAAAGGCAAACATCCATAAAAAGTCCCCCCCCCCCCTTTTTAAAAAATATATTTTATTGATTTTTTACAGAGAGGAAGGGAGAGAGATAGAGTTAGAAACATCGATGAGAGAGAAACACCGATCAGCTGCCTCCTGCACGTCCCCCACTGGGGAAGTGCCCGCAACCCAGGTACATGCCCTTGACCGGAATTGAACCCGGGACCTTTTAGTCCGCAGGCCGCTGCTCTATCCACCGAGCCAAACCGGTTTCGGTGAAAGTCCCCTTTTTTGATGGCAGGTGTGGAGCCCTCTCACACCATCTATGGGTCTTTGTAGGTGCTTAGTGAAGGTATACGAATGGTTCTCTTCCTCCCACCATCCCGTCTTGTAAAACTGAGGTCCCCTCTTCCATCTCGTACTTCCCTCGCAGCCTAATCCTGTCCTCCTCAGCAAGAGCCCCTGACACAGTCACCTGAGACCTTTCTCCCCCGAGTGAAGAACGCAGGAGACCCATGAGTTTTGGGTGTCTTGGCCTCTAAATCCCCAGCCACGGCTTTCTCCCACAGGCGAGAGTTAGGGCAGTCAACATGCGGAGGCTGAGCTGGCTGCCAGGAAGCTTCATGCTCACTAAGAAGTCACTCCCTGTGCTCAACCGTCAAGTGATAAAATAGAATGGCAGCCTGGCAGCCTTAGACCCTGAGGCTGAGACGACCTATTTCCAAATGCCTCCAGCGGAGTGGTTCCCAGGCCAGCACTGAGGCACATGAAGACATCCCCTCGTAAAAGTGATTGTTCAGGGAGAGTCAGGGGTTAGCTCCTTCCTGCCCAGACAGCCGCCTCCTAGATTCATCCAGAACAGGACCGATGCCCCAAGGTCACGGCCATGCTTATCAGGACTGAGAAGGAAACCCAGGCTGTTTGACACTGAAGTTTGTGCTCTTCGTGGTCCATTCTACTCCATCCTGGGAGGTAGAGAGCCGGATTATGGATTTACCTCCTGCAGATGCTGGTGTGTGTGCTCATGGAGATGTTCTGCCCGTGATTTCCCAGGGGATTAGCTGCCAGGAGATTGCAGGAAGGGATTCCGCTGACCCATCTCTTCCTCACATGCCTCCCAGAGATAATGCTCCTACTTTCCGAGAGAATCCTGGATCTAGTCAGGAATATTAGATCCCTAAGCAAAAACTCCTAAAATCCTTTGCCCATTTTTGTTAAGAAACCATTGGCCCACACAAACATCCCGTGAATGAAGGAAGGAGCCCATGTTTGATTGAATGAGTGAGTCCATCGCAGGATCCTTGGCACCTTATCCTGGGCAAGGTCTGTGCTCATAATGGAAAGAAGAGACAGAAGGCTTCATGCTGTGGGCCACACACTGCAACAAGGCATCCAAAGGGACAGTCATTCTCAGCAAATATTTTACAAGCACTTCCTGGGACGTGCACATTGTGAGAGGCATGGGGGATACGACACGCGAGGTCTCTGTCCTCCACACAGGCCTCCAGGGATGAGGTAGAGGCCGTGTTACCGTTACCGGGGGCTTTGGCCAATGGCTGGTATGCAGGTAAGGAAACGGGAAAACGTAAAGACTGAAGATGCCTTCTTGAAGAGAAATGGCAGCGTTCACATCCAGGTCGTGGGTGGGAAAGGGTTAAGTGTAAAGTTGTTGGCAGCTGGCACATGTAACCTGATCCCTCTCAGCAGTAGTTTGGGCTTTAAAACTAGGAAACCTGGAGGAATCAGACACTGGGCTGGTTTTACTGGTCTCCCCTCACTGTTTAGAAAGCCAGGCCTCCCCCTGCATAGCTGGGGTTTCCTTGGTGGTGTGAGTTACTTCTGTATATTGCTCAGTTCATCCATGTTATGGGGGTTTTTACTAGTGGCATTCTCAGAGCATGTCCGGTCTCCAACCTTAGGGAAAATTGAGAGGGTCACAACAAAGCGATGTTATAAAAGCATTGACTGTTTTAATGATATAACTCTGGCAATGTAACCATTTTCAGACACAAATATGACAAAATTCTTTCTACAGAACTTTCCAAACCATTAACTCAGAGGTTGGAAACTTTTTTTTTTTTCCTTAAAGAGGGCCACTGTTTTATTCAAGTTCACTTAGGTTGGGGGAAAACTTGGGCAAACCCCTTTGCTTAGTAGAACCCTGCCCACAGACAGCTAAAGACAAGCAACCAAGTCTCAGCTATGATCAACCATGACTTGCCTTAATTCTGCTTTATCTTACTAGGACCGAGAAGAAAAAAAGGATTCACTTGCAGGAAGTGTTCTGTGTCTATTACAAAACATGGATGATGTGTTTCAGGCCTGGGATGGAAGGTAAATGCTGGGAGCAGAGGGTAAACAGGCTAAGGATGGTCCAAAGAGTTTCATGGAAGTAAAGGATCTCAAGTTCTATTTTGCAGGAGGAGGAGGACTTAGCTGAAGAGTTGGGGGTATTTCAGGAGACTGATGTGAGGGGAGGCTAGAGGTGGACTGTGAGTGTCCTGTTTCTGCGGGCTAGCCGCTGACCAGTCTTTTTTTTCTTCTTCTTTTAAAGAGAAAGAAGGAAAACAGTACATAAATGTAGTGGCAACAGAAAGTGCATTTGGGGGAGTAGCCCAGGGTGAGGTTGAAAAAGTGAGAAGGAGATAATCTATGAAGGGCCTTGGAACTTAGAAAGCCAGGCAGGCTGGCTAGTAATTGATATGAAGAGAGGGTATAAGAACTTCTGGCATTTTCTAGGTTGCTTTATTCACCCTATGATATCTTCAATTTCAGGGCAACAGAGGATATTGGGGGTGAGGTGGGGAATTATGATTAATGTTAAACCAGGCAACATCATGGCTATTGCCACTGGGAGAAAATTAATGTAGACCAGAGAAATGACAATCACTAAAGTCCTGAAAGTTAAAAAAAAGAAGCAATTCCAGCTACGCAGACAGCAACCTGGGAAGCACTGAAGCTGAAGCAAAGCAGGAGGTTCCTGTGAAAATTGGGTCACAATTTATAAGTAGCCATATCTCTGCTTGCCCACCTGGCACTCAACCAACCTTGCAGGTGTCTGGGCATCTGTGAACATACATTTAAGCTGGGAAACCAGGAAAACGTCCATTGACTGAATGGAAGGTCAAAGAAGTGTGTATGACTGAGATACTACAGTGAAATGCAAGCAATTGGGACCCTTTTTGTGATCACAAGGCAGGTCTTCACGGATTGCTCTGTTGAAGTGCCTCTCAGTTCGGTATACATTCTAGGGTTTTCTAAGATGCAGACTCACGAGAGCAAGAACGTGATTCCTGTATGCCCTCTTGTAGTGGACTAGCCAATGGCCCAATGAGGTTTAGAGGCTGTGAATGACAAGTGTAAGTCAAATTGTATTGTTAGCTATTAAATTATTACCTAGTTTCATATTCAAAAGTTCTGAATCAATGTGTATGCAAATGTCTCCGTGAAGGCTAAATTAACGAACAAATTTTGGTTGGCTGTAGACAGAGGCATATCACCATCTTAATCAGCCGCCATTGTGCAATTCTCATCCTTGATTATACGTAGGCAAGTGAGAGGTTGACCAGAACAATCAGAAAGGAAAATGTAGTGTACACAGAGCTTTATTTTCAGAGTTTGCTTTTGTGGATTAACTTTTCTAAATTTGTAGGAAGGCAGCCCATACCCCCGACCCTTTTTCCTCTTAGGGGCCTCATTTCCCATGGTCCTTTCTCAATACTCGCCATTCATGTGATTATTTGTCCCGAGTCTGTTTACCCCAGGAGACTGCGGGCCCCTGTGGCCAGGGTCTATGCTGCATGGCACTCACTGGCCCAGGGGCAACTTTGGGCTGCAATCCAACCAATTGTTATTTTAACTTCTTCACGCACAAAGGAATTCTGTTTTGATTTTGCTTTAATGTTCTTCATAGGCTAGCTGAGGGCCCTATGGTTACAACTAAAAATGCTTAAATGGCCCGGCTGGCGAGGCTCAGTGGTTGAGTGTAGACCTATGAACCAGGAGGGCACAGTTTGATTCGGTCGGGGCATAAGCCTGGGTTGCGGGCTCGATCCCCATTGTGGGGCATGCAGGAGGCAGCGGATCGATGATTCTCTCTCAAGATTGATGTTTCTATTTCTCTCTCCCTCTCCCTTCCTCTCTGAAATACATTAAAAAATATTTTTAAAAAATGCTTAAATGCCAAACCTGAAGCTTTAAAGGAAGGGAAGCCCCAGGGGAACCTCAGTTCCACTTGTTGCTTAATTCCAGGGGGCACCTCATCTTTCTCTACCCATCAGCCCATCTCTGTCTTGCTCACACAGCTTGGCAGATACACTGACGCCTTCATCCCAGGAGTCTCAGCTTTAATTCTTCATTTGTAAACTTCATGCGAATTTTCATGGGAGCTGGGTTAAATGTGGAGGAGGTCACACACTTCTAATCTCCTTCACCCGCTTTTTGGATGAAATGGTTGAAAGAACAAGGGAGAGGACCATGGGAGTCACTGAGGTGCGGACTGGCGGGAGTCTGGGCTCAGGCTGCCTCTTTGGCCACCTGCTGTGGGGGAGAAACTTCCTTTGCATGAGGTGGGGCAGCCAGCCAGTCAACTGTGCTGGCAACTTCTAAGGCACAGGTTTCACTCTAGACCAAACCGGGGAAAGCTGATATTCAGGTCAGAACCAGCCCGTGTTCAGAAAAGTCTGCCAGAATCTTAGTGAGCAGCCTCAGAACATTAGCCCACAGGTTCTGGGTATAATTCTGCTCTCCCTCCATTTCATTTTTCATTCTTTCCTTTCCCCCTCTTCCGACCTCTGTGCTCTACCTTTCTCCTTCATTGAGCCCTCTTCACTTCCCCTCGTCCGGTGCATCCCTCTTCCTTCCTTACCTCTGTCCACCTCTTCTTGTCCCTCCTTCCTCTGCCTGCCTCCTCTTTTTGCC
>NW_006293779.1:1299126-1304541 GCF_000327345.1 Myotis davidii | reverse complement strand
ACTCTTTCTCTCCTTACCTTTTTCTTGATTTGGAAATTTAACTTTACTTACAAATGTATGTTCTCCTATAGACAAAGATGCCATCTCACCCCCTTTAAAATCTAACTTGATGATTTCCAGAAAAACCATTTACATAGTTTAATTCCTTCTGCGTAAAACTGTATTATAGATGAGCAATGGTCTACGGCATAAAAACAAAACAGAAGACAACTTATCTAGCATGAATGTGCTGTTGACAGAATGAAGCATTAAGAATCATATCCCTCCATGTGTTATTCCAAGAGAATGAAACGTGATAATGTGGGCAGAGGTAAATGGCTCGCAACGAAGTCTTCGTACACAGAGAAGTCTTCGTACACAGAGAAGTCTTCGTACACAGAGAAGTCTTCTTGCACAGAGAAGTCTTCTTACACAGAGAAGTCTTCTTGCATAGTACAGTTTGATTGTGATTGTTCAGGATTGCTCTTGCAGGCTGATATTTATGCTGATTTTTAAAAATAAGGCATCATTGTGAAAAGGGCATGGACTTTTCTACACAGATTTTTCTATCAATGAGAATAAGTAGATACTGATCTGGTCTCATCATTCAGGTTAACTAATAAAATAAGAAGAGCATGAAAAGAACTTAAAGCAAAAAATAGAATCATCATGTGACTATCCAACTTACAAAATTAGAATTCTTCCTGAAATCGGAGTATTGCCCCTCAATTTACTATCAATTTGAATTTTTCATAGCCAAGACAACATACAGACATTTGACCAAAGAGTTCAAGATAAAATTATCCATACTACCTATTTATCATTTTATTTGCAGTGATTACTTTTAAAAAATCCTTCAACTTTTATCAAGGAGGATGATCACTCTCACAGCATAGCTAAGTCACAACAAATTTCAAAACTTTGAAAAAAAGTTGACAAGTGAGAGAGAAAAAGCTCTATAAAAACCAAGTGATGGTCCTGTCCCCTTTTCACAGTTGTCACCATGGCATGACCTTTTGCTAACAGCGATCAAGTGGATTCCAATCCTGTAGAGTTACTGCCTCTAATGAGCTGATCTTTTTGCAAAGAAACAGTACGTGTAACATTGAAAACAAAAATCAGGCCGAAACCGGTTTGGCTCAGTGGATAGAGCGTTGGCCTGTGGACTGAAAGGTCCCAGGTTCGATTCCGGTCAAGGGCATGTACCTGGGTTGCGGGCACTTCCCCAGTGGGGGATGTGCAGGAGGCAGCTGATCGATGTTTCTAGCTCTCTATCTCTCTCCCTTCCTCTTTGTAAAAAAAATCAATAAAATATATATAAAAAAAATCAGATAAATAGGGACTCTGGTTTTATGGTCAGGTTTCCGTTTTTGTCAAGTCCAAGGACAAGCAGCTAAGAAATGTATATTCCAATAAGGACGGAAGTAATGACTTCTGCTGGTATCTCTTCTGAGTCTTTAGTTCCCTCATTGATCTTCACCCAAATAGCAAAAGGAATACACTTGCAATTGAATTTACTATTATCAATGGAATTCTTGTCACAGTTCCTACAGACAGAACAAGGTTTCTGAGCTAAGTTTGAATCCCTGGCTCCTCTCCGCATCCTCCAATTCCCTGGTCTGTTTCCCAGCTAATGTTCTCCAGGGATGCTCCTCAGGCCCCATGGCCATGGCCTCCACACAGGATGACCTACAGCAGCCAGTACAGGGCAAAGGCCATGGTCACCAGGAGCTATTTCCTTTCTTTTCCATTCCTCAATCTCTCGCTCTCATTCTCTTTTTTTCTCCTCCTTTTATCTATAACTTTATTGACTTCCTGTTTCTCTCTTTTCCTTTCTCTCCTCTCTTTTTCTTTCTAAGAATTTCTTGATGCAACTAGAAGGGAACTGAAAGGTATCCCATGAAATCCTAGGCTGGAAGAACACATGAGTGGAAGCAGTTCTCATCACAGGCAGACACTAAATTTGATTTGTAGCTGATCTGAAATGTAGGAAAAGATTTCCAATTACAAACCTCATAAAGTCCAAGGATGAGGGAACCTGGCTGCATTTTCAGTTTGACTAATGGTTTCAAAGTGCTTTAAAACATTTGGCATTTGCCAGCCATCCTTTCTTCCCCTAATCCTCAAGCTCATGAGTTTTTTATGGGAAATGTAATCCTCTTTTCTGATTCATTTACACTTAGCTCATCTGCGTATTGTTTTGTGAATACCATCTGAAATCCAAGAAGTTCTATGAGATCTTTAAAGACCTGTTTTGTGAACCAGGAAGTTGTGTATTGCCAATATAAATAGACCTGAAACCTTGGGAGGGAGAGGGTGTGTGTGTGCATCCAGAACCCAGGGCATTAAACTGGGTCTGGACTTGGCAAAGGCTGGTCCTCATGCCGGACAGAAACTGGGCTTTCACTCTTAGAATAATAGTGAGTTCAGTGTTTTAGATGAGTAACCATCTCCTAAGATAGCACAGAGGGTGCATGACACATTTTCCAAGGATTATCTTGCTAGGTATATAAATAACGAGATTTATGTGCAAAACTATGACTTTGCTAGAGTTTCCGCACTAGAGTGGGGCTGCTTACTTATGTGGATATTGCCACATGCATGGTTCTGTATACCCACATGTATACGAAATGGTTATGGGTCCTGCGGGGATGAGATGAACATTCACACTGGAGAGTCTTCCTGTGGTTTTGTTTCACAGGTGATTTGACTGTGATAGAGCCAAATCATGAGGCAGGTCGTAAGCAGGCTGAAGATTGGGGCGAAATGCCCACCTCTGCGTTGCTGTGGGTCCAGAGGAAGGAAGCTTCTCGAACAGCAGAAAACATGCTTCCTCAGAGCCACAGAGCATGGCGAATCCAGGTCATTCGTCTCCCCAAGGCAAGGACCTCGGGTTGACCCCCAGGCTCTCTGGAAACTGAGACCCAGAGAGGTGAGACGACTCGACATGCCCAAGTTCCCACGGGAAGTGAAGCAGAGTGCTAGGGCCCAGACCAGTGATGGCGAACCTTTTGAGCTCGGCGTGTCAGCGTTTTGAAAAACCCTAACTTAACTCTGGTGCCGTGTCACATATAGACATTTTTTGATATTTGCAACCATGGTAAAACAAAGACTTATATTTTTGATCTTTATTTTATCTATTTAAGTGCCATTTAACAAAGAAAAATCAACCAAAAAAAATGAGTTTGCGTGTCATAGGTTCGCCATCACTGGCCCAGACTGACGGCTCCCGGCCCACATTCTGTCTCTGCAGGCAGCTACCTCTCATGGACTGAGAGAGGCTTTGATGTCTGTGGTCCATCTAGGCCCTGTGAGTGCCCCACAAGAACAGCCCGCCCACCATCGCACTGAAGTCTGGTCCCCTGGTGATGCTGTCCTTAACCATTTTCTGAGCTTGCACCTGTCTGACAGCTCTGCTCTCCTGTTCTGGCTCTTCAGAATGGAGTTAGTGCATCTTTCTAGGCACTCCCTTACCGCATCCATTTCAATGGCTGCTATAGAATTTTACCTGCGAGGTTAAATCTCTGTAGATTGACTCGAGTTGCGGGTTGGAAATGGTTTCCCTAGATGTTGTGAGTCTCCCACGAGATGACAAAGGTTGCACTGGACATTGGTTTTGTACAAATCAGGTCCTGCCTTGTGAATTCAACATTGTTAATGCAAAGTTTTGCTTTATTTAGTTGCTGTTTAGCTTTTTTTAAAGCTCTCATTTCTTTACATCTTGCGAGATAGGACAAAGGGGCTGTGCCTTGTGATATGTTGTCATCGGCAGAGGATCAGCCGCTGTGCTCGCCAGCACAGTAGGTGCTTAGAGAGTCATTAGCTTGGGTGTGTGTCCCTTCCTACAGTACAGCTTTTTGACCTTCCTCCCCTTTTTAAAGTGAATCTTTATTGTTGAAAGTATTACATATGAACCTTTCCCCCCCATTAGCCTGTCCAACCCCCTTTGCTCCCCTTGCCCCCAAGCCCTCACCACCCTACCATCTGTGGCCATGGATTATGCACATATGCACATGGGTACATTGGTTGATCTCTTCCCAATCTTCTCAGCTGGTTGCCTTTTGCTCAGAGGCTGACCTGGTGTGACCTCACCGATCCTGTTAGGGCTGGAAGGAACTTTTAATCCAGCTTCTTTGTGTTATGGAGGAGGAAGTTGAAGTTCAGAGAAGTGAGCTGCCCATGGTCTTATAGCTAATTCACTGCCGTGTCAGTACTGCTCTCAGGTCTCTCCCTCCAGCTCCCTCCAGCACAGGCTATTATTCCAGGTCAGTGGCTCTCAGGGTGTGTTCTCACATGAAGATGGAAGGAGGTCCTTTCCCGCCAAATCAAATCCTGGAGGTCTTCCTTCAATGCACAGAAAAAATAGATTCGTGGATTAAGTTTCTTCAATTTAAAAATTATTTCCATTAATTCTTTGTGAGCCACTGTCACCTGCTACTAGTTGTCTACTAGCCAATGCAAGCAGACAACACAACGTTAAGCCACAAATAAATATGAACAAGAACAACCAAAGCCTTGGCAACTATTATTCTTAGTTATATGGCTTTTTTTTAAAAAAAAGACTGCTATAACCATGGGCTTTCTATTGCATTCATGCAATAAACCGAGTAGTTCTGCTGCAGACATCGTTTTCAATTCAAATGCCAGAAGTAAATATGTCATTATGTCATGGTTTTCCCTAGAGAGCACTATGACCCCCGTTGACTCTGCACTCTGGAACATTCTGGATCTCCCCTAATGTGATTTTGGGGCAACGCTAGTGAGCGATTCTTTCCTTTCCGATAGAGCTCCAGGGAACTGATCTGACTTTAAAAAATACTCATAATGGCTTGGGATTGTCATGAATCCCAAACTTAGTATTTCTATCCTCAAGGCCTTTGCACGGAGGCAGGGCTGCCTTGGGGTGGATTTGTGTCGCGGGCTTCCCTGTCTCCGCAGGCGCCCCCTGCTGCTCCAGCTGCGCTCTGGCACCGGCCAAGCGAGGAGCAGGGTACCAGAAGCTGCAGACCCAGAGCCCGGCGCATGGGCTCCCTACCCCACAGCCATCGAAACGCTCTCGGGTCGGCAGAGAGGCGCACCCCGAGCAGTCCTTCCTGGAGCCCTATCTATCTGGCATTTCAATCCAATCCCCGCAGCAAGTATCCAAGCAAACACCCGAAGGAAAACTCCTGGGAATGCCTTCCAAACCATATCAATGCATCCCTGTGGGGCGCCCCGAAGGCAGGACCGTCCAGGGACTTTGAGGAGTCCTTTGTCCTTGCCCGGGACACGGGAGCGGGGACCCGGCCTGGCCAGCGCGCAGGAACGATCGGGGTGGATGTGGAGGGTGCGGCGCTCTGGGCTCCTCGCACGCGTTCCCCAATTAGGACTTGCTGCCTGACGTCACGTCTGCCGGAGATTGGCTGTTCAGGTCTGACACGGGGCTCCTCGGCCGGA
>NW_006293779.1:1281776-1298325 GCF_000327345.1 Myotis davidii | reverse complement strand
AGAGCGGAGAGCGGGGAACCAGGGAACTGTACCCCCATAAACCCAGTGCATTGTTACTGAGCTGCGGATAAACACAAAAGGCATTTCTGCCCGGGGCGTCACCTCGTGTGCTCGCGCGAACCCAGCTACTCCTAGAAGTTGGGCGTAAACATGAAGTCACTACAACTGGATCCCTCAGCATCCATTAAACTTCTTGCAACACAGTTTCAATATTTTTTCACTTTGCTAATGAAAAAAAAAGTTTTCTGTGGTCTAGAAATGATCAGCATCCTAGAAATTCTGGGCTTGGATCTTTCTGCACCTGTGTCTTAGCACCGACAGAAGTTTCTGCTGAAAAGTTTCTGTTATTGGGGCTCTTACACATTCTCCCAGTTCTCCTCGGCCGTTCATCACAGGTTGGGGTGTGTGTGGGGGAAACTGGTTTTGATTATTTGGTGTTTTTCTTCAAGGGTGGTTCCAAGCATTGTGATCTCACCCCTCCTTGTTGGGAGACTTTTCTCTAAAACTCTGATGCAATTGAAAATGTGGGTGCAGATAACACACAGTACATTTGGCTCTACTTTGAGGGTTAGGGAAACCACTTATTTGGACCTCGTTGTCTCCTGTATAGCCCTAGGGCATCCTGGCTTCCTGGTTCTCCCACCCTTTCCTGATTCTAGGTCCTTACCCTTCTAACTGGGCATCTCTGGGTCGGGCATCCTGGACACCGCAAGGACCCTCTGGGAGCCAGAGGAATATGGAAGCAGGATGCCCGCCGGGCTTGTGGGAACCCCCTAGAAGGCTGGGTTCTCTGGGAGAGAGTGCTGCCACTGCTGGACTCAGGAGTCTTGCTTTGTTTCAGGGTCAACGTCTGTGGAGGGCAGTGCTGCCAAGGCTGGAGTAAGGCCCCTGGCTCCCAGAGGTGCACCAAACGTAAGTCTCCATGCGCACAGCGGCCCTGCACAGTAGGCAGAGTGGGGCTGTTCACACTGGGCGATCCCACCAGGGTCACGTGAAAGGGGCTGATGCTGTCCTGGATACGTTGGTGTCTGGAGTACAATCCACCCCATTATCTGCAGCCTTCATTACCCTCCGGGGAGGGCTGGGCCATGGTAACGTTGGTATCAGTGCCAGCAGCAGACTGTTGTCCGGAGCCACGCAGCCAAGACTCCTCTGCACTCAACTCAGGTATTAATCACTCGGTAACACCTGTGAATCAGGAGTTAGGCAAAAAAATTCCTGTTGGAGGATGTGCCATGTGACAGGAGCAATGTAATTAATTAATTGAGACATAAGATGATGGCAGGAGGGTAATAGGAAGTAGAGGGCCCTATTTTAGGATAAAACAACTAGTTTTTTTTTTTAAAAAAAAACACAAATTTTTATTTATTTCAGAGAGGAAGGGAGTGGGAGAGAGAGCTAGAAACACCAACGATGAGAGAGAATCTTGATCAGCTGCCTCCTGCACCCTCCACACTGGGGATAGAGCCCACAACCCGGGCACGTGCCCTGACCAGGAATCGAACTGTGACCTCCTGGTTCATAGGTCAACGCTCAACCACTGAGCTACGCCAGCTGGGCAAAGCATCAATAGTTTTTAAAGCTTTCGGAAAACAGCAACCAGGATCCTTGAGGCCTGGCTGTTTGACGGGCGGGGTTTCCTGCAGTTAATACTCATGCTTAGCAGAGTTTTAGATGAATAGATTAATGGTGCATTTAGATTTGGAAATATTTCCCCTGTGCATCATTAAGTTAAGGATTAAGGTGAAGCATATTTTGAGGCCCCTCTTGACAAGTCGCTTCTGTCTCGTGTTCATTGGAAACAGAGAAATTTTACTTCCACTCAGAAAAAGTTAACCTTTCTTAGGTGTTCTCTACAGAGCGCTTGAGCCATAACTATGTGGACTGGAATTGTCCAAAATTTCAGCTGCTTATCAGTATTCAGCATAACAAGTCAGACTTAGCAGTTTGTCTTGAGTGTGGTTTGGATTTTAAAATACTGGTGGATGAAATTTTAAGCTTCCTACTACAGTCATCCTGGTGGACTTGTTGGTTGGACAGTGCCTTCAGTCCTTGAAAGTAAGGAGGACTGTGGCACCGTGGCTTTCATTTTGTAGAAGGGAGTGTTCAGGTGGGTTAGGACTTGGCTGTGATCAAGGAGCAGTGGCAGGTGTGAACTCACTGAACTCAAACCACTAGATCAGAAATGCTCGGGTTGTAGGCGTTTGAGATTAAGTCATAACTTGTCACTTCTTAGATTGCACTTAACAATAGTGCACCAGCATTTTCCTGAATTTACAGTTGCTCAGGTCAAATTACACACCCTTTACTACCTCCTGTAGCTCCTGCTCAAAACCTGATGTGACGCGGTTGCCTAAAAAATGACCCATCCATGAGAGCATCATTGCGGTGGGATATGACTGTGTAAAGATGGAAAATGCAGAGCAGGGTTTTAGAGATGATGAGTGGGTGCCCCTCGCTGCCTGTCGGAGAGAATGCATCAAGACTTTGAGAAGTTTACTTGCAATTAAGTGCCCTCTGGGAAAAGAAGTAGTCCCCCATTCTCGGGTTGTCTGAGGATTGGGGGACCCAAAGACATTCTAGAGCAGTGGTTCTCAACCTTCTGGCCCTTTAAATACAGTTCCTCATCTTGTGACCCAACCATAAAATTATTTTCGTTGCTACTTCATCACTGTCATGTTGCTACTGTTATGAATCATAATGTAAATATCTGATATGCAGGATGGTCTCAGGTGACCCTTGTGAAAGGGTCGTTCGACCGCCAAAGGGGTTGCGACCCACAGGTTGAGAACCGCTGCTCTAGAGGATCCAGAGATGCTCTAGAAGCAGAACATCCAGATCTTGAGGAATCGCCGCATGGCTTTCTGCTCCTCCAGGTGAGAGGAAAGGCGTGTGTGTGCCTAGGCACAGCTGGGTGTGTCTCTGAGAAGCTAGGGTTGAACAGTTCCTGCAGGGTTCCGGAGGACGCCGCTCCATTAATGTAACACCAACAACAAATGCTTCTGGCTGTCGGCCCAAGGTATGCTTCCAGATCCTGGAATGTCGCCCTCGGGTAGCGCTGGGATCTAAGCAGTGCAACATCCCTTTCCTTCGAAAGAGAATCCTACCTGCCCAACCTGACAAATGAACTCGGGTCCAAATGCTAGAAACCTACCACAAGTCCTCTCAGCAATAATTGTTTTAAAAATGATCTTGGGGGTAGGTCAGTACTCAGTCCACAGTGATGTATCTACTTCAGTGGTTCTCAACCTGTGGGTCGCGACCCCTTTGGCGGTCAAAGGACCCTTTCACAGGGGTCGCCTAAGACCATCCTGCATATCAGATATTTACATTACGATTCATAACAGTAGCAACATTACAGTTCTGAAATAGCAACGAAAATACTTTTATGGTTGGGTCACAAGATGAGGAACTGTATTTAAAGGGCCAGAAGGTTGAGAACCACTGGTTTAGGAGAAGACTGAGTTCAGAACCTCACGTACACACACACACACACAAACTTTAATGCATATATATGAGTGCATGTATACCTTCTTTACCCAAGGATACATTTTTCATTGATTCTAGAGAGAGAGGAAGGGGGAAGGAGGGAGATAGAAATATCAATGATGAGAGAGAATCACTGATTGGTTGCCTCCTGCACGCCCCCTACTGGGTGGGGATCAAGCCCGCAACCCAGGCATGTGCCCTTAACTGGAATGGAACCTGGGACCCTTCAGTCCGCAGGCTGATGCTCTATTCATTGAGCCAAGCCAGCCAGGGCTCTTTTTAAAGTAATTTAGGGTTGGGGGTGGGAGGGATGAGTAAATGAGGACGATGAGTAAGTTCTGGAGGTCTAATGCCCAGCCATGTGACAGTAGTTAGCGATTCTGTGGAGTAGACCTGGAATTTGCTCAGAGGGCAGGTCTTAAAGAGTCCTCACCACAAAGAAGACGTGCTAAATATGTGAGGTGATGGGTATGTTAGTTAGCTTAATTGTGGTGATGATGTCACAACATATCAAAACAATGGCAAATACCTTAAATATATACAATTTCTATTTGTCAATTATAACTCAATAACGATGAAAAAAAAAAAAGAACAAAAGAAAAAGCCAGTCATTCCCGTGCTTTTCTGGCTTTGATTACCAAGGACAAAGAAATACAGCACTTTGGGTTGTTCTGTGCCCCAGAATGCTTTGTTTTAGAAGAACTCTAAAAGAGACTAACTATTAGGTTATTGGTGTGTCTCTAGCTCTCCTGTGCACACACTTGCTGAGGGGAAAATGCTCCCCTGAGGTATTCATAAATTGAATGGAAAAAACCCTGACACCAGTGTTTGAGACTGTAACCACTTCAGTAAATACTAGTGGCATTGAGATTGCAAAAGAAATTGACGTATGGTCTCCTCTCTCATTTATTATGCTGAGATTGAACAGTTACACTTGGGTATAATTTATTACACTTAAAAATACAAAAACAAAACAAAACACAAAAAACACACACAAATCCCAGTGGCATGCCCACACGAAGGCCCTCCTTAGTAAAGCAATCATAAAATGCGCATGCTCCTTCAGTTGTATCACCCGGGATGCCTCCTCTCTGTCACTGTATTTTGAGGATAATTGAAAGGCTTCAGTTAAAGAATTTCAGGCCATATCCAATGGATGCAAAAAGTATTTCTGCCTAAGACAGTGGTCGGCAAACTGCGGCTCGCGAGCCGCAGTTTGCCGACCACTGGCCTAAGAGATCGGGTGTGTTTATGTTGTTTCTTTTGCTTAATCCAGTGAAGAAAATAAGGTGCCCCTTCCAGGCAGCCTGGATTGTTTTCAGTTGATTGAAATTGAATTTAAATGGACCACAGGCAAATGCTTCTGAAGACTGAAGACTTAGTGACCCTTAAATCTCTGATCAGAGAGGCGCAGGGACAGAGAGTGGCTATGCACACCCACAGAGGGGGTTCCGGGGTTATAGCTGCCCAGTCTCTCCGTGGGGACGCCTGATTGCGTTCCCAGACACCCTTTGTGTGTGCAGCTCCGGAAGTTGAAATCGCAGCACCAGATACGGCCTTATAGTTATTAATAGGAAGTGACTGCTGATAATGGTATCAGTTTTAGGTAAAAGAGATAGTGCCACATTTTTCCTCCCTCCAGAGAGTTAACATTTCGAGGAGTGCTTTGTAGCTTAGAAACTCTGACTTTTGAGTGGGGCATTCATGTTTTTGCCTCTCCCCATTTTTTTCATTTTTCCCCTCTCTGTCCAAACTGAACCCACCGCCTATAAGGTTTTCTTTCAATTTGTTTGTCCCCCTTTCAGGGTAAATGTGGGCCAGAGAGAGACATTGCCAGTGGGATTGGCTTTAAAGAGAAGACTGGACGTGGGGATGGACACCACAAGAATAAAGGGGCGACGAGGGTGAGGCCTGGCTGGCAGGATGAGGGGGCGGAAGGGGGAAGGTGGCAGAGGGCCCGGCACATGGTGGGCCCTCGGCAAAGGCATGGATGGTTCTTTCATTTACTTAACGGAGATCTGTTTCGCTTTTACCATGTGCCACATTCTATGAATAGAGGAGAAACGCAGCCAGCTGTGGGGAGGACAGGGTCTGTTTTTACTCACTTAACTCATGCACAGCAAGTGACTTGTTCTCTCCTTAGCAAGAAATAGAAAAATCGATATTCCATTGCTTTTCCATTGGCATTCGGCCCACGCTGCTTTGGGAAAAGGAAACCCAAACCTAGACGGGTTCCTTCTTTGTATGCAGGGGGGCCAGAGGTATGGGTATCCCCGGTGCTCAGCGATGCTGCAGCTGATGGCAGCGGCCGGGAGGGTGCGGTGTGGCCGGGTTCCAGGTGACCGAGGGGACGTACAGGCTGTCGCCTGGCCCTTTTGGCTCAGGGTTGTGCTAGCTGAGCTCGGGAGGCAGGCCCAGAGCGATTACACATTTTTCATGTGCCTGCTATGGCCATCCACAGCCGCTGTGCCAGTAGATCTGCAGTGAGGTTTGCCATGGCAGCTGCTGGGAGGGCTGCCCCGGCCTCAGTGCTGGGAGCCGGGGTGGGAAGCCCGGCTGGGAGAATCTGGTCCTGCTGCACAGACAGCCCGGTGAAGGGAGAGGGGCCCAGGGGTCAAGTTCACACTGGGTCAAATATGTGTTCTCAACGCTAGTTAAAACAAACATTTAGGAGCCATAAATTCTGTGTTGTGATAGTACTTAAACCTTCGTAGGGAAGCCCTCCACCGGCCCAGGGGCCGCCTGGACACACCGCCCGCCCGCCCTGCTTGGCCTGCTGTTCAGCGTTTCTCTACTCAGTGAGCCCTGGGCCTTTAGGAGCCTGACTTTGGCAACCACAGGAGTTTGCTGTTTTTGACCCTGTCCTTTGTTGTCTTGGATATTCCAAACATACTCAAACACGTCTGGGAGCTCGAATGGAATTTTCCTAAAAATGCAGATTTTGCTTCCAAGGCCTTCCTAGCAATGGACAGGGTGACACGGAGTGCTAGGGCTGTGTCTCCACTCTTTCAGCACCCACCGGCCAAGGACGAGAGCATAGACGGGGTGCCCTGATGGGGTGAGGGTGGCTTGTGCCTTGCTTTCCCCGAGCACTGAGAGCATTTTCTTCATCTTCACGTGCCATGGGGGTCGGGGAGGCAGGCATGACTTACCACCCCCTTTACAAAGAGGAGGCAGAGCTCACACCCCACCCCAGACCTTGCGGCTCTTGGTTCCTGGTTCTTTCCAGCGCCCTCCCTGCCTGCACATCTAGTGCTGCCATATTCTCTCTTGAGGTCTTGGTCTTCTTAGCTCTCCGTCCGGACAGCCCTGGCTTGGATTGGCTTTCACTGCCTCAGTTTCCTTTGTGATTTGCCAAGCTGTGTGAGTTTGCTAAGCCTGCCATAGCAAAGTGCCACGGCCTGGTGGCTTAGAACAGTAGACATTCACTGTCTCAGGGTTGTGGAGGCTCGAAGTCCAAAATCAAGGTATCAACAGGGTGGGTTCCTCCTGAGGCTGTGAGGGAGGGATCTGCTCCAGGCCTCTCTTCTTGTAGGAGACTGTCTTCTCCCTGTGTCTCTTTACATCATCCTCCCTCTCTGTGTGTCTATCTCTGTGTCCAAATTTTCCCTTTTGTAAAGACACCAGTCATATTGAATTAGGGTTCCTTCTAATGACCTCATTTTAACTGGTCAATTTAAGTGGTCAATTTAACTGGTCATTTTAACAATAGTGCACAAGCACTATTTACAGTTGCTCAGGTCAAATTACACACCCTTTACTACCTCCTGTAACTCCTGCTCAAAACCTGATGTGACGTGGTTACCTAAAAAACGGAGACAACCCATCCATGAGAGCACCATTGCGGTGGGATATGACTATGTAAAGATGAAAAATGCAGAGCAGGGTTTTAGAGACGATGGGTGGGTGCCCCTCGCTGCCTGTCTACTGAATACGGCTCTCTACTCAGTGAGCCCTGAGTCCTGTGTCCAAATAATAAAGATCCTGTGTCCAAATAAGGTTCAACTAAGGTCACGTACTAAGGTTCCGGGGGTCAGGACTCCGACATATCTTTCTTTTTTGAGGGCAGGATTCAACTCATAACACAAACCCATAGATACTATGCACATGGACTTGAGAGGTGGGCTTACTTGGAGGTGGGTCACCCTGGGGCACTTGGGAATTCCCCAGCCACACCCAGGGGTGGGTGGGTGCAGGCTCGGGAGGCCCTTCCCACACAGGCTGTGACTTGCGTGGCTTCTTCCCCAATGTAGAACCTCTGGCTGCTCTGGGGGGGCACTGGCTACTTTGGTTTTGGTTATGACTCTGGCCATGTGACTGGGTCTGTTTTAAGAGGTTCTAGGTGGGTGGTTCTTCACCGTGAATGTGCAGCTGGTCATTGCGGGAGTTTGTATGGAATCACAGTCCCTGGGGCTTTCCACAAGCACCCAGGTGACGCTGATGAGGGTGGCCCCCATTTTGAGAAGCTGATTCAGAAGGAACCCTCTGCTGGGCAATATTTAGGACCCTTGTTTGGGAATTTAAGGCCCAAGCCCAACACTTCACAACTCAGAAACGCCTCAAGGTGGGGGTCCTCTAAATATTAGGTCAGCTCACTTTTGAATATATATAAAGGACCTACAACCAATTTGGTCCATTCATAAAATAGATTGGCATAACCATTTGTTTTATGAATGGAAGAGACAGATATTCTAGGTAGCTTGAGTGAAGAGAATGGTGTTTCTAGCTCAATCTCTCTAGTCAAAATTATAGCAAAATCATTGTGGAAGAGCCACACTCAAGGGGCCAAAGAGCCGCATGTGACTCGCGAGCTGCAGTTTGCTGATGTCTGGTATATACGACGAGTGTAGCATATCAGGTTATTTCATCTAGTTTTTCTTTAGTTAGTGGAGTGTATGATAAATATGTTTTTACAAGAGTTGGAAAATTTCAAAATTGTTAGTGGTATGTCTGAGCTTAAGTAAAATGGTTTTAAAAAAGGTTGAAATGCTTTTGGAACACACTGAGTGTTTTTTTCCACTAAATATTCTATTTTTAATTACGAGATATTTTAAGTCCACAAAAACAGAAAATAATAGATCCAACAGGGTCGTGTTTTTAAAAGCTCCCAGAAGTGGTAATTAAGCACAATGATTTATAGATAAGGGAGAGACTATGGTCTTATCTTGCTCTAAATGCGTGTTTTGCTAATGAAGTTTCCTGTCTTGTTAGTGGAGAGAAAATAGTACATAATTGATTGGTGTGGCACAAATTGGTTGTTTTGGTACTTATGGAAAAATACATCACAGCTGCATTTATCTGTTTATGCCCATGTGCACCTATTCATTTGCCTTCCTTATTATGCAGGATTGAACATTTCTGGTAGGCACAGCCCATTGGGCTGTGAGACCTGGGGCAAGGCCAGGTGACCCCATTCACAGCACGGGAATAACATGGTCTGTACTGTGATTCAGAGGCTTGTTGGAGTCCCGCATGAAGTAACATAGGAGAGGTGCCCAACAATATTTGAGCTCTCGGGTTCCCTTTCTGCTTAGGCTTGCCTCCTCCTGGGTGCCCCCGCCTTCTACTGTACACACACACACACACACTCTCTCTCTCACACACACAAACTCATATACTTCATTAGTAGCTTACAGATATTACCCCATCTGTTCAGTTAATTTAGAACATGCTAGTGAAACCCTTCTAATGTTGAGTGTGATCAATAGTGATGAACCGTTAGATTCCTTTTTTAATTTGGTTATGCTGGCATATCTTTCTGAGCACTGATTTCACTCTAACTTGGCTCTGCCTAGGGCTGGACCAGGTGGGAGAGGCACCTGCCTCCCCAGCAGCGTGGGTCTCCCAGGAGCAGCGTTTTCTTTGTGTCATTTTAAGTATCCGGGCTCTGCTCCTTGCCATGGTCCAATGGTAACTGAATTGACTAAAATCGAATGGAACTAGCTCGTCTGATTCTCTCGTGTAGTAAACACCGTCCTCTAAATCCTACATGAGGAATTCTCCTTCCTCCGTTGACCTCACCTTTTGGCAATCATCTCCACGCAATTTTCTTTCCCCTCTTTTCTCTGGGGGGTTATCCCTGCCCAGCAGACACTGCGATTCTGACAGCTTTTCAAGGGCACAGCACCTTATTCTCTTTCCTCCTGCTCTCTTTCTCTGAAGGCTGCCCTGGCATGGCCCGCACTTTAAGACAACTTTTCCTTTCTTCCTGCCAATTTTAGAATCTCACTGCTCAACATCAGCTGATAGAGATTTGGGACTTAGTAAAATGAATGTGGTATGATTTTCCCCCCGTAATTTTAGATCCCCAAATACTGCTCTTGGCCAACTACACCATTCCCTGTGGCTTTTCCACTCCACCACATTTGAGTAATATTGTTGGCAGGGATGTAAGTAAACAGTTTGCGAAATGTTGTGTTTTGTAAATTAGGAGATGGATGGGCTGGTTTTTGAATACGTGCCTTCGGTTCTGCTGGGCCTGAGGAAAGATGAATTTGGTTGATGGATGGGAAGACCAGTTGAAGGGAGGTGTTGCTATCCAAAGTTGATGTGGTCACCTTTTCTGAACCGGTGAAATTAGTTATTCAGAAGTGAGGACACAGTGGCTGGAGGGGAACCTTCAGAGGTGTTTTGGGAATAAATTAAGGGAGGGAGGAGAGAGGAAGTTACTAGTAAAAAGCCACTGGAGGAAGACAGGGTAATAAAATAAGGAAAATACAATAATAACTCTCTTTTGTCTTTATACACTTAAAAATGTCTATTTCTTGTAGGGTTACCAAACAATTCCAATCTCGCTTGCAATCTTGCAGGAACTTAATTTTACCATCGTTACTATAAATTAAAAGTAGAGTCTCCAGCCTTTCACCCATATGTATTTTAACACCACATCAAGTGGATAGTTAATAATGAAAATCTTTAAAGTAAGCTTCACGGTGAAAGCTGTTTAAACCAGCTAAGGCAGACCACCTCACCTTGATGAATTATTGGCTACATTGACTCAAGAGTGGGGCACTTTTCTGCCTTTGCCATTAACTGGGAATCTTCAAGCAGCTCAATGAATGAATTCTTTCTGAGACATTTCAAAACCTAAATAAAATGGATGGGAGAGCAAAATTCATTACTCAACCTCATTCAAATAATTCTTGTGGTTATCAGGCATACACATCCTCTTCCCTCCTAACACTGTCCATATCGTATCACAGTCGTGTGTGTGTGTGTGTGTGTGTGTGTTTGTCGTCCCAGCTTGCATGTGAGCTCTGTGCAAGGGGGGGCGTACACTCAGCCATCTTTACCCTCAGTATCTGGCAAGTGCACATAGACTTTATGGAATGAATGGATGGATGGATGGGTTTATTTGTTGCACTTTCACTGAGCCCCTGTGTACCAGGTATAGGCACACAGAGGTGTTAAGCACAGAAGAAAATAAAGCAGGTGATAGGCTAGACTGGCCACTTAGACTGTACTTGAATCCTTGTGGTCATATTAGCACCACAAACACAAACACTTACGGCGGGTGGGGCTGGAGGAGGGGAGTGTGGTCAGGGACGCTCTCTGTCAGAAGGGATACGAAGGGGTCTGGAGGAAGAGTCTTTTAGGCCAGGAGAAAAGCTAGCACAAAGGCCCGGCGTGGGAACGGGCCCAGTGCAGGGGCCAGGAGTGAGTATTATTGTTTGCAGGTAGGACTGGAGTATTAGTGAGAAGGGAGACAGGGCAGGGCCCCTAGTCAGTCTGGTAGGTGATAATAAGGCCATAAATAAGACAATAAAGGGGACTTGGAAATGCATTTATGATGAAGGAATTGGTATTTTCAGCAATTCTTTGGAGGCCTGGAAAAAAAAATGTTTTAAATAGAGAATTCATTCAATCACTTTTATTGCTATTTTTTATGGATGAGAAAAACTCCATATAGAACAGTAAAGTGCTCAGGACCACAACAAAGTATTGTCATAATCTGACCACCTGGGTTGTGCCCTGACCACCAGCCCAGCTCCATGCTGATTGGACCCTCCCCCCACACACCCCTAAACCCCCAAGCCTCTGTGGAGCTCTGGCAGAGAGGGGACACTCTCACCAGGGTCACAGACCAGACTCAGGGTGAAAGCTTGAGGGTTAAGAAAATAAAAGAAAATTCTCTGGTCACAGCTGCATTAAAAGGCAAATTGTTGGCGATCCTCACATGACACTAAATGCACAATGCAGTATTTAACCCTTTAAGAACCGAAGAGGACAGTCCCACTCTGGTCTCCATAGAAAACTCCCAGAGAGCCGTTAGCATGTGTTAAAGTGAGAGTGCAGAAGTTGTGGAATACATTTGAATGCTGTAACACCCCGCACCCTCCCTGTCCCCCCCCCGGCCCCCCGCAACCCCGCAGTCTAATTTACAGATGGCGGGTGAGCCCGAGGGAAGAGGTAGATGCAAGGCAACCACTGCTGGGTGCCTTGGTCGTCAGTCACTCACCATCTCCGGGTGATTCTGTTCCTGTTTGTGTAACGGGGTACCCGTTGGCTACACCTCCCATTTTGTAGTAAATATTAAATAGAATGTGGTTCATGAGAAAGCTTCCCCCAAAGTGCCGTGTAGGCATAGGGTGATGTTACTGGTAAAGTTTTTCTGGCTGTTTCATGAATGTTTTTCAGTTTGTGACAGTTTTCTCTGTAACGTGTTGGCTATGTGTCTGGTCTTGGTCCGTAGACTCTTTCGCATGTTTCGTGGGATTGTGAGGATTACAGATCTTGTGTCTCAGGTCTTTATTGATTGTCCTGTTCACCGATGGGTTCTGGTTTCTTGGGCACCTTCTGGGAGTGGGTTTGAAAATAAACAAAAATACCTAAATCCCCTTTTGGCCCCCCATGCCTCCACTGCGATTTGTATTATTCTCCTAAGAGTAGAGTGCAGGCAAAGACGAGAAACCTTTGTTTTCTAGAGAGATCTGTTTCTTTCTTATGGTGATAGTCAAACGGTTAAGTTAGACCAGAATATCTTAGTAATCGGAGGTGAAATGATACAGATTGTTAGTAAATTAAAGGCAGGGACCCTGCTTTTGTTTTCCGTTTTATCCACCAGAAAGTTGACCTACACAGCAGTTCTGTGCATACAATAGACCCTCAGTAGGTTTTCTTGATTCATAAGCATTACAAGTCACTGTTGTTTCTGAGGGAGAGACCAGCTGAAATTCATTTAAATCAGTGGACCGAGATTATGTCGTTAACCAGTTCCCTTTGTTATGAGAGAATGAATATTAGCAAACCTTCCCATGGAACAGCTTTTAATGCTCAGTTTTGACTGTTAAAATTGCCCCATTTTGTCCTATAATGCAGACTGCTTTAATGGCATTTCACAAACCTCGTGGTTCTCCAGGTGTGGTCCTTGGGCCAGGGGCTTGTTAGAAATGTAAATTCCTGGGCCCTACCTTAGACCTCCCGAGTCAGAAACTGGCCGGGGCCCAGCACTCTGTGTTGTAACAAGCCCTCTGGCAGCTAGAGTTTGAGAAGCGCTGCACTGGCCCAATCCATCTCCTCTCTTTTCACACCCCCTCCATTCATGTGTAGAGGGAGGCAGGGTGCAGGGAAATGGGCTCCTCTGGGCTCCAAGCCTTGGGGACTAGCAGCTGAGCTTCCCCCCGCTTCCTGGTGGAAGGGGGCGGTTCTGCAGTCTCCGATGGGAACCTCGTATTCTAAGCAGGTGCAGCGTGCCTGTTACCGCACGTCGCATTTGGCACTCTCACCGAGGGGACCAGAGAGACCACTCTGCCACCCGGTGAACGTGAGTCTTATATCTGTGGGCCTTCCTAGCCCTCTTCTGTTCTTTAACATGGAAGATGCTCAGATCACACTTCTTCAGACTCATTAAAGCTGCAGGTATCAGTGTGTGGTGCTCGGACCTCCTGTGCCTCGCAACGCCCCCTCCCTCACCCCCCTGTGGGATGTGTAACAAATGCAGGCTGTGGGACCCCATCCCAGACCTACCGGATTGGAACCCTGGCGGTGCCTCACGACCCTCGTTTTCCCAAGCAGCCAGCTGACCCATCCACCTTGAAGCCCGAGGCCCCGGGGTTCAATTGGGTTACCAGAATAAAAGATGCCGAAGGCAAGGAAGGATGAGAAAGGCTACACATTTCCCCCATCTTTCAGTTTATTTGTGGATACCGTCCCAATAGAACTTTTCTTGTTTTGAGGCAAACCATCCAGAGACCCAATTTTCCACTTCTTCATATGTTTTGAAGTGCTGCTCAGAAAATGCGTGTGCCATTGATCAGAACAAGTGGTAATCTGAAGGAGCAAGGTCTAGTGAATATGGCGGGTGGGTTAATCCTTCCCAGGCAAGATCTTTTAACGTGTCTTTAACTGGTTTTGAAGTGTGTGATGGTGAGTCATCATGAAGCAGAATTACTTTGCCGTGTCTTCTGGCACATTCTGGGCGTTTCACAATCAAAGCGTGGTTCAGATTGATTATTCGTTGTCGGTAGCAGTCAGTATTAACCGTTTCACCTGGTTTTAGAAGCTCAGAATACACCACACCTTCCTGATCCCACCAAACGCAGAGCATTATCTTCTTTCCGAAGCGATTTGGCCTTGCAGTCCATGTTGATGGTTGACCTGGATCAACCCATGATTTTGTGCATTTGGGATTCTCAAAATAAGTCCACTTTTCATCGCCAGTCACCATTGGAGGCAAAAAAGAGTTTCTTTCGTGCTGTTGAAGCAACATTTTACTGATGACTTTTCGGTTTTTTATTTGTCTTTCGTTCAGTTGATGTGGCACCCATTTTCCTTCCTTTAAAATCTTTCCCATTGCTTGTAAGTGATCAGAAATTGTTTGCTGAGCAATGTTTAATCTTTCTGCAAGTTTTTTTTGAGTTTGACACGCATCTTCATCCAATAATTGTTGGTCTTCAAACTTTCTCAGTTGATCTGGACATTCTTTGTCTTTCCCATCGAAATCATCACTTTTAAAGCATTTAAACCAGCGTTTACAATGTCTTGAGATGGAGCATGTTCACCATAAGCTTCCCGAAGTATTCAGCAGCACTTTTCTTCAAAATACAGTAATGAATTAAAACTTCCCACAAATGCTCTTTTTTGGGGCACAAAATTCGACATTTTAAGTGTAAAAATATGTATGATGGTAACACCTTCAGCAAATTTGACATATGAAGTTTTGAAGCTTGTTGTCAATACAACAAAATAGCATACATATCAAATCACATATATATCAACATATGTGTAACTCCATATATTGATAAAAAAAAATCCGCATTATTAACCGGGACATCTAGTATACTCCACAACTGAGAATTGAACCCACAATATTTTGGTGCATGAGACAACACTTTAACAAACTGAGCCACCCGGCCAGGGCTGCATTTTACTAGTACTTTGAGGAAGCCTCCAAATGTTTAAATACCATGTAGACAAGGCTACAATCTTAGACAATGGTGCTCAAATTTGAGGAAATGCTTTAAAAAACCTGGTTCTCAGTCAGTGTGGGCAAACACTTACAAAAATGCCACCGTTTTTATAGCTGAGTTATCTATGTGAATGTCATTTCAGTTCCTTAACTTTTGATGAGGTGCTGGTTCTATAGAATGCGCTGTGCTGTGGGCCAAGAAGATGATGAAGACGCTGCTCTGTGGAGCCCCCTGTTTCTGAAGGAAGGGCATAGCTAATCTGAGGCTTTCTGAGGTGGTTTCTGCTATCAGTTGCAAGTGCAAAAGGTTCATTTTTAAAATAAAATTATTTTTATTGATTTCAGAGAGAAAGGGAGAGGGAGAGAGAGACAGAAATATCAATGATGAGAGAGAATCATTGATCCTCTGCCTCCTGCACACCCCACACTGGGTATCAAGCTCTCAACCCTAGTACATGACCTGACTGGGAATTGAACTGTGACCTCCTGGTTCATAGGTCAACGCTCAACTACTGAGCCACGGTGGCCAAGTGCAAAAAGGTTCCTTTTATTTCTCCTGTGACTAGTACATGGTACATACTCAATAACTATTTTTTGAACCAATGAATCTTTCATGTCTTTCTGACCTTGTTGGGTCAATTAGTTGAGTCTTGGAAACATAGAAGATTGACGTTGAATCGTCTGTATTTATGAGGGAAATTCAGACTCAGCAGCCGGCAGGGGATCAGCTACGGCTCTTAAGATGATGTTGGAGAGGAGATGGATTGACTGAGGATAACGCAGAGGCAGCCAGGGCCGGGTGGAGCAGGTGTCTGTATGGCGTGGTGGGAGAGGGGTGGACCCCGAGGGATTCTGTGTTAGGCAGAATCCCTTGGTTGAAAGTCACAGAGACACAGACTGGCCGAAGAAAAAGAGGCTGTTTATTGCCAGATGTCTGGGAGGCCTCAGGTTTATGCTGGCTTCAGGCCTCGCTGGACCTAGGGGTTGGAATGGTCATATCAGCACCACAATGGCTGCATAATTGGCAAGGCTCAGTGCAAAATCAAACTGTGGGAGCCTTTGTTAAGAAACAGGAATCTAGCCGTAGGTTACGTGTGAGCTACTGTGCATTTCCAAGGATGAATAATGGCCACCAAGTGTAAGTCCTGTGTCTTACCATTTGGGGGCCTCGCTGGACCTAGGGGTTGGAATGGTCATATCAGCACCACAATGGCTGCATAATTGGCAAGGCTCAGTGCAAAATCAAACTGTGGGAGCCTTTGTTAAGAAACAGGAATCTAGCCGTAGGTTACGTGTGAGCTACTGTGCATTTCCAAGGATGAATCATGGCCGCCAAGTGTAAGTCCTGCGTCTTACCATTTGGGAGCTGCTTTATTGAGCCGATGCTCATTGTGCCCGCCCATGCCCGCGGGCCGTAGTTTGCCCACGGCTGATTTGGGAGCTGCTTTATTGACCAGATGCTCATCGCGCCCACCGTAGCCTGTGCACGTGCAGTTGGCAGATAGTCCAGCCAGTTAGCTCACGGTCTCTTGGGCCCGCTGTGTACTGTCCTGAGCGCTGGGCATTCTTCGGGACGGGAACTCTTCTAGAACTCACATTTCACGCTTAGGTTTCAACCCAATGATGACTATTTATATGGAGACCAAGTATAGG
>NW_006293779.1:1265765-1280794 GCF_000327345.1 Myotis davidii | reverse complement strand
CATGTTCTCTCCAGCGAAGTTCTTCTGGCTCTCGGTTCTGTGTAGGTTCTATCTTCTAGGTTCTGTCTTCTATGTTCTGTCTTCTAAGTTCTGTCTGTGTCCTGTTGTCTTGTTGCATCTGTATTTATTCCAGTTGATTCTAATCCTATCAATCTCTATTCCAAAGGTTAGGGCGTTTCTTATCTCCATTCCAGGGAGTAAAGAAAAGCATGATTGTTCGTAGTTAGTGATTAATTACCCGCCTGGCACTTAGTTAAGAGGTTTTATTCCCTCCCTAACTTCAGGGGAAAATCCCTACCTGGGGAAACAACCTTTCTCAGAGAGGTGACCTTGGTTAAAACACATAGTGCCAAGAAGGTGAGCAAATATATTAAGAACAGTATGCCATATATGCCAGGTCCCTTGAAACAGCAAGGATGGACCCGCTCTCAGCATGCAACTACAGAGGATTTAAGCCAACACACTTTAAAAAAATACATTTTTATTGATTTCAGAAAGAGGAAGGGAGAGAGAGAGAGAGAGAGAGAGAGAGGAGAGAGAGAGAGAGAGAGATGAGAGGGCATTATTGATCGGCTGCCTCCTGCACGCCCCCTACTGGGGATCATGTGCACTAACCAGGAATGGAACCCTGACCTCCTGGTTCATAGGTCAGTGCTCAACCAGGCAGCTTCTTTGACGTTTTATTGTTGCCCAAGTTCAGGGTTACATGATACATTAATGCCTGTCTGAGGGACATGGGGTAAGGTTTCAGGGAACTGATTGTAGGTGTTGTAACATGACAGAACATGCCTGTCATCCTCAGTGGGTGTCCTGACAACGGGAAGCTGATGGCTTAGAACCCTATTTGCAAAGGATCCGGGAAGTCAGTCATTTATTCTAGCCACCTTGTCCTCATTCCAGCCCAGGAATCCTCCAGGCACTTCTGCTACTGGCCACTTCGACTGTACTTGAATCCTTGTAGAGACAGGAAGCTCATTCCTTCATGACCAACCCTGTTCTTCTATAAACAACTGTAATTGTGAAAAATAAAATCATTGTTGTTGAGTGTAAACATGCTCCCTTCTGACGCCCATTCATTCGCTAGTGTTGGTAGTTTCTACTTGAAGATGACAAAGAGTCCTTGTGCACATAGGCATTCCTTAACTTTTTGGTAGAGGTGGGATAATTACGTATAATTTCTGATTCTTGTGTTTTCTCGGTGAGCTCCTTCTTGATAGCCTCTTACAACATCACCCAGTTCAGCAAGTATGTGTTGAATCTCAGTCCTGTGCAAGGCACTCCCCTCAGTGCTGGGTGGAAGGCGTGGGACACAAAGATCTGTTGGTTCCTGCCACGCAAGAATGTGCTGCGGTGGGAAATGGATCGGAAAAGCGCACAGATTGATACAGGAGGGAAGCCGCGTGCTGCCGGGGCTCCAAAGAGAGAGACTGATACCAAACTCAGCTGCATTAGGCAGCTGAGTGCAGGACCCGAGGGAGTTGAGGCAGGTGGGATGTTTTGCAGGGTGAATCTGGGACAGTGGTCAGCAAACTGCGGCTCATGAGTCACATGCGGCTCTTTGGTCCCTTGAGTGTGGCTCTTCCACAAAGTACCGGCTCTTCCACAAAATACCGACTTCTGCGCATGGGCCACGAAGTTTCAATCTCACTGTACGTGCACGCCTGCACATGGTATTTTGTGGAAGAGCCACACTCAAGGGCCCAAAGAGCTGCATGTGGCTCTCGAGCTGCGGTTTGCCGACCACAGGGCTGGGAGAAGGGCATTGGGGGCAGACAGATGTATGGACCAAAGCCTCAGGGTAGGAAGCATGAGTTGTATCCACCAGGCTGGGGTCTGACTTGCTCAGCCTCTAGAATGCTTGTAGAGGAGGGGACGGGGGCTGGCGGAGCCAAGAGCTGGGAGAGGCCTGGTTCCCTGCCTCAGTTACTTGCCCAGCATCATCACCAGGCCACTGCAAGAGCTGCGACCTGGATTGGAGTCCAGGTGTTGTCACAGAGCCTCCGCATCTCAGTCTAGAAATGATCTGTGCGCATTGTAGGGATTGCAGGACTGTATGTGAGCCCAGCGGAGGCGTGGGAAGTGGCAGGATTCCTGTGTTGGCTAGGCTTAGGGGAGCGGGGAGCGCACGAGCAGACCCTGCAGGGCTACAGGGCACTTTGCAGAGGAAGACCTGCTCAGAGCAGACAGAAGGTGAAATGCCAGGGGTGGCAGTGGGGATGGGAAAGGGGACAGGGACATCCGTTGAGAAGGTAGGATCAGATCTGACGTTTTGAGCGGGAGGAAGAGAGATGGCCCTCAGGCTTCTGTGGAGGAAGGAAGGTAGGCAGGAGGGGTGAGTTTGGTGAGGGGCACCTTGAGGTGGAGGTCCTCCAGGTAGAGAGAGAGGCTGGGCTTGGGGACTGGCTGGGGTGGTGGGAACTCAGCCAGGGGAAGGTCTGTGCTCCAAGAGAGTGTGCTGGGGATGCAGGTGGGAGCAGGTGCGTGAGACCCCATAGTAGAGAGCCTGCAGTCCAACCTTGGAGATGGGCAAGAGGAGCCAGAACCCAAAGCGGGGGAGTCATTTAAAAGCAAAGAAAGGAATGAATTCAAGAGTCAGTGAAAGGAAAATTGGCGGAGACAGCCTGACAAATGATGCCCAGTGTCTTAGCTTTTTCAGGAGGGAAAACCAACACAATCATTACATTGTTTGTACACACACACACACACACACACACACACACACACATATACACACACACTGGCATTCACATATACAAGTTCATCTATTATTTAGGCCTGTTAGTTTCTTCAGAAAAACCCTCAGGAAATCCTCTGGCTCCCAGAGAATGTCTATATTTAGAAGACTTTTGGAGAAAGCCTATTGTTAAGGCTTAGTTTACTGGCTAGTCACCGAGAGACCATAGAAATGTAAATCACACATCCCCTGAGTGGGCAGTGGGGAGAATGGAGCCTGCTTTGTTCTATTGAAGACCGTGAGGTGTAAACATGACTCAGTCCTTTGTGACCCCAGAGGACCCAGGAGGGCGGAGCTGGAAGGGACCACCAGCCTGACTCCCAGTGTGATGGATGAGGAAATTGAGGCCCAGAGCACTGACTGGTCCAGGGCCACCCAGCTCACTGGAGGCAGAGCCTGCTGGCCTGATGTCAGGTGTTTCTGTTGCTTGAAGTAACCTGTTCGTCCCAGGCCAGGACCTCTGGTCTATATTCCTCAGTGGATGGCCTAGACAAAAGGGGTGATGAGCTAAGAGTGTGTGTGTCTAAGGGGTTATTCAGGGGCCATCCAACTACAGTGTTTGAGGGCTGGGATGTGGGAAAGAGCTGTGGACCAACCCTACTGATTATTATATATAATTGATTTCAGAGAGAAAGGGAGAGGGAGAGAGAGAGAGAGAGAGAAACATCAGTAATGAGAGAGAATCATCAATTGGCTGCCTTCTGCACGCCCTTCACTGGAGATTGAGCCTGCAACTCAGGCATGTGCCCTGACTGGGAATTGAACCGTGACCTCCTGGTTCATAGTCGATGCTCAACCACTGAGCCACGCTGGCCAGGCAACCCTACCGATTATTGCTAGTGCCCTCATAATTGTTAGAACTTTCTACCAAGTGTCCCCCAGAGGAAAGTGCTAGAACAGGAGGCGCGAGCTTGTCCCTGGAGTCTAAGTAGATGTTACGTGTCCACCTGCTCAGTTTTGTGCGTTTCACATTGTGCTCTCAGAAACCCCCAGGACTCCACCCACATACATCGGGGGCTTTCAAGGGAGAGCGGTAAGAGAAGAAGCAAGGTATGTGTGGGGCGGTCGGGGGTCAAACACACCCTACTCTACCTGTTTCATGTAGTAAGTATGCTTCACTGTAAAACTGCATTTGAGGAGAGGATCTCACTGTAACATTTTGAACATGAGTCACGGCTGTCCATTGATGCACAACCTCTTTGAAGGTGGCACTGTTCTCACCTCCCAAGTTCAGGTCAGCTTCTCTGTCTTAGGACCACCCATCCTTCCTGTCACTTTGACCTTCAATCCCGGAGCTGCCTCATGTACCTGGCCCACGATGCTTACACCATCCTGAGTGACCCTGATGACGGTATATTATGGGATTGCCTGACTCTGCCTTTCCCCCCAGGCGCCAAACTACTTTGCAGTGGATGGAAAGCCTGTCACCCCAGAAATGCCCTTGGCATAGACCCTAGTGACTCTAAAATATGACCGTGGCTCCCACAATTTTCCGTGCTTGTTAAGGCACAGGCTGCTGGGCCCTGCGTGCCTGACCTGGGGCACGAGAACTTGCTTTTCTAGGGAGACCCCAGCTGCTGCTGCTGCTGTTGTCCAGGGACCACGCTG
This sequence comes from Myotis davidii, assembly GCF_000327345.1. NCBI lineage: Eukaryota > Metazoa > Chordata > Mammalia > Chiroptera > Vespertilionidae > Myotis > Myotis davidii. The sequence continues at coordinate 1,276,452 of NW_006293779.1, read as the reverse complement.
CCTTACAATTCACGAACGTGGGTACACCTGGGGCCCAGCTCTCCTGCCGGATGAGTTTTCTCATTGGCTAGCTTTTCTTGGTTGTTAAAGGCATATGAGGAGAGGAAATGTCCTGCTTCAAGAGTAAACAGTAAGTGGCATGAAGAACTCAGTGTAAATGTGTGTTATGGCCCAGTTCCATGTACACTCATTAGGTTTTGCTCGACTCACCCACCAAGCTGACGACCATTTACAGCAACCAGGTTTCTGCAGGAAAGTGGCTGCACAGTGTTCCCCTTGCTACTGGCATAGAGACCCTGCCCAAAAGGGTGTGGCAGTGACAAGGATTGGCAAGAGCTTCTCGTTGCCTAGGGCTTGGTCAGGTGCGGGTATGGCCAACCGTCGAGGAGCACCACAGGTTATCAGAAAGGTAAATATTTTCTCTTCCCTGCAACAAGTAATAAAGAATGGAAGTGCTCTGTATTAAACAGTCTTTTGAAGGACCGCCCTCCTTAGAGTCCCATAGTCTTGCCAAGAGCTGGGCATGAGCCGTGTCCTCCCAGTGGCCAAGCGGATCAGACAGGCTTGTGGTCCCTGCCATCTGGGTCGGAGGTTATCACCAGTCACTGGTGGGAAACCCCGCTCAGGTGTTGAGCGGTTGGACCAGGCAAATGACTATAATGATTGTTCCATTAAGACGAACGTTGCCCTTGAGCTTCTGCAGTGGCTCATCTGCGGTGGGAAATATTTAATGTCAGTTTTGGACAGTGCACCTGGGTGACACCACTAACTACTCTTGAACAAATGCAGACGTTTAGCTAATACCGTGATTACATTGCACAGGTGGTGGGGCCGGTGTCTGTGGGCTGCTGAAAAGAAAATGGGTGTGTTTAATGTTCAGTGGGGTGGGCTCAGGCAACACCACTTCCCCTTTCCTGAGGGTGAGGATGGGTCCGGAGTCGCCTGAGAGCGAGCGAGGGTGAGTGTTTCCAGGTGAGTTGAATACAGCGCTGACAGGCAGGGTTTGGGAGTGAGTGCCCTGGAGGGGTGGGGCCAGGGTCTCTGCTCCTCGGTGCTGGTGCTCTCCCGGGTGCATTTCCCAGCTTCTTTTTCCTGCCCTGAAGGAAGGAGAAGACAACAGGGAATAGACCATCCCACTCGGAGGTCTGTCCCACTCGGAGGTCCGCCCCATTCCACACAGGGCTGACACCTTTGAAACGTCAGCTTGGATCTTGTGCTTCCCTCCTAGAACTGTGATAGGTAGAATAATAAAAGCGAATGATGTGGGTGGGTTTGCTGTCCTCCAAGCCCTGTGCTAGTTGCTTACCCTCGAGGTGGGGCGTGTTGGAGTGGAGTGGCGTCATTTGTCATTCATGCATGTAATGAGTTAGGACTCCATGTGCTTGGCCGAGGCAGAGAGATGGTGTTTAAATTAAGAAATGGTGGCCTGTGCAGATGCAGAAAGACATTTTAAGAGACAGTATGTTGGCCATCGTAGGTAGGTTTTGTCAGAGTAATTTTGACTGTAGGTGACTTTCATCTTAGGTACCAACTTAACTCCCTTCCTCCCCAAAAGATGAGATGACTTTCTACCATCCCCATTGTACAGATGTTACAGTGACGCTTCCAAAAGGGCTAAATGACTAGGCAAAGCTCATGCAGCGGGTAGGTGATGGAACTCGGATTTAATCCTCGGTATTCTCACTCCCAGGCTCATACTGGGACAAACTGTAATATATTCAGGGCCGGGCAAGCTGGTGATGAGGAACTGGCAACAGTGCCCACAGCAGGAGGAGCTGCAGGGATGGGTAAGTTGAATCAGGGGAAAAGAAGTCACAGGCAGGATGGTAGCACTTTCCTCCAAAACTGTGGAAAGGGGAGTTAGTGAATGGAAGCTAAGGCAGATGTTCACTCACAATAAGGAAAAGTCTTTTTAAGCCAGAGCTGTTCAGAGGTGGCCTGGGCTGTTTGTGGGTGGAGATCTTTATTGAAGGTGCTGGACTTGGGCAGAGAGGTTGTGGGGAATTTTAATCCTTGGAAGAGGTCCTGCTTTTTCTGAGAGTCTGTGACTTCAGCTTCGGCCACAGCTGGGCCACCTTATGTGCATCTGTTGTCATGGATTTTCTTGAGCTTTATGATAAGCTGTCTGATGGAATTGCCTCACATGCGCACAGTGATTTTGTTTTAAACTGCTTTATTGACATACTAGAAGCCCAGTGCATGAAATTCGTGCAAGGAGGCTCGACCCTCGCAGCCAAGGTGGCTCGTCTCAGCCCTCACAGCCATGGCAGCTTGCCTCGGCCATCACAGCCCCAGCTTCGTCTGGAAGATCGTCTGGAAGGTCGTTTGGCTGTCTGGTCTAATTAGCATATTATGCTTTTATTATTATAGATAAGTAATATACTGTATCCGTCACCCATTTAAAGTGTGCAATTCATTGTTTTCCTTGGTGTATTGCATTACTTAAAAAAATTGTGGCAAAAAAAAAATATATATATATAAACATAAAATTTGTAAAATAATCACTTGTGGCTAGTATTCTCAGAGGTGAGCATTTTTCTGTGCTGGTGACTTGGCCAGGAAATCTTTGGAAAGCTAGTCTTGTCTTTGATCCCATTCAGTGCTAGAAAATGCATGGCTATGGAGGCCTGTGCTGGGTGTGCTCCCTGCTTCGTAGGATTTATGGGATTGTGAATCACATCTGCGCGAATTTTTATTTTGAAGACTTGCTCACCCAAGCACGGTTTTAAGTGTCTGTGCGAGGTGATTAAGCATGGCAGAATCAGCAGAAGCCGGGGATGAGATATGGTGGCTCCTCTTCTGGAAGACGGTCTCAGCTATCTCTTCCTGCAGGACTAATGACCCCAGTGTTCAGCAGCTTAAAACAAACACTATCATTTATTTTGCAGTTTGGCCAGGCTCAGCAGGGATGGCTTGCCTCTCTACCATGTGGCATCAGCTTGGGCGGCCTTATACTCACACATGCCTGGCAAGACAATGTTGGTTTTTGCAGGTTGGGAGCTCAGTGAGGGCTGTTGGAGGGGGGCTTCTGCTGTCTCCCACGTGGGCCTCTTCCCCATAACTTGGTGGCTGCTTGGGCTTCCCCATAACTTGGTGGCTGGGTTCCAAGAGGGAAGAATTGTTGTTCCTGGTCTTTTCAATGCCTGGGCTCAGTGGTCTCAGAATGGTCCGTCTGATATTTCCTTGGCTTAACAGCCACAGACCCAGCTTAGATTCAGGGTGGAGGGAACAGAACATAGACAGAACATAGCTCCACCTTCTGATGGCAGGAGAGCATGTACTGATAGGGAGGGAGGGGTTATTTGAGGACATCTTTAGAGATAACAAGAACCACAATACCACCCCCACCCCCTTTTTTTGTTGTTGTTCCTCATTCGCAATCTACAGAAGCCTGCCCCGAATCATGGTTTGAGCTGATGATGACAAATAGTGGGAAGAAATCTAAGAAAAATACAAAAATGGGTACCAGGAATATATGGCCTTCAGGGGATTGTGGCTTGAGAGTAAATTACTGCACAATCTGTTAAACAGGCAGCTATGAGAGATTCGTGATTATGGTATATTTTTTTTTTACGGCTTTATTAAAATACTCTCAGAATCGTGTAAAATTTTCTTACTTCTTATTTCTCCTAATTAATGTTTTTCAAGAATTGATTAGCAGAAAATTTAGCAGGTCTGCTTTGTCAGAAAACAGAGACAAATACAATTACTATTAAAGTAAGTCAGTTATTCATGGCATATTTGAACAATAAAAATAATTATTTGGATTAAATCTGTAAACACTTTTATGATCATTTGCTTTCTTGGAAAACATAAACACATTAAGGATTTGGCAATAATAACAGTTACCATCATCCATTATTTAGCAAGTTTGGCATAGTGTTGTAGACAGAAATAACTTATTTTTAAAGCTGACACTTTTTAGCAGTAAAATAATTCTTGTTAATTTCTGATCTTAATAATTATTTAACGTTCTTTGTTTACTGATGATACAGTTTTTACTTTTGCGATGATCAGACATTACAGAAGGGATCTCAGAGGTCAATAAAGTAAAAAAATTTAAATGCGTACGGGAAGCTAGACTTAGTCTAGGGACAGAAGGAGCATTCCACAGTCACAGTATTACTGGAATAATTTCTCCATTCAGAAGGCTGTCGGAAATGAGAAAAGCCATTTCACCAGTTTTAATTTCATCTCTCAATGTTTTGAAAACAGAGCTTTGCTTGTTCCTTTCAGTGCTTTCTGAGGAACCCTGGACATCCACGGTTCTGTTTCGGCTTCAGTTCTGAAAACGGTCATATCCCGTGCCACAGTCAGAGAGCTGATGGCCAGAAGACTCATTGTTTGCCAGTAGTGTCATCTGCCGGACAGCTTTTTCCATTTAGAACAGTGGTTCTCAACCTGTGGGTTGCGACCCCTTTGGGGGTCCCCTAAGACCATCGGAAAACACATATACAATTACATATTGTTTTTGTGATTCATCACTATGCTTTAATTATGTTCAATTTGTAACAATGAAATTGGGGGTCACCACAACATGAGGAACTGTATTAAAGGGTCGCGGCATTAGGAAGGTTGAGAACCACTGATTTAGAAGAATGACCTTACATTTCACAGTGAGGCTTCAACTGTTGCTCCTTTTGGGGGTGAAAGCCTAAGTATTATGGTCTCTGTAGCTGGGACCATGTCCACAGCCAGTCAGAGGTTTGTGCCCCGCAGTGAGTGAGGCTCAGGCTTCAGTGACATTTGCATTTTTATTTTTCCAAGAAAAGGGTTTGGCACGGCTTCGAGCATTTGTCTTCCAGGGCATTCCCATCCCTGGTCACACAGTACCCTTAGTTTACCTAAGGAATGCTGTCAAAATAAACCAAAGGGTAATTTTGAAAGGCTCTGTCTCACTCATGTAGCTATTATTCTTTATTTAGTTAAGAAAATTCGTTTGGAAATATGAGTCTTGAGCGTGAGAACAGTTTCACACAATATTTTGTGTTAATTTAATGAGGCTCCCTGTCACTTTGTTGCCACCCACCCCAGCTTCGCTCTGGGTGACTCAGTGTGGGAAAGAAAGAACGAAAAAAGGCAGCTTATTATGTTTGATTCAATTTTAGGCAGATGTGAAATTCCACTGGTAGAAATAAAATTCGACCCCAGATATAGTTGGGACCTGCTTCTCAAAAGCTTCCTTCAGTGCTATTTTAAGGCATGTGTGGGATGAATGTGGGGTGAATCTGGGGCACGGAATAATAATAATAGCTGACACCTGTGTAGGGCTATTCTGAACCGGGCACTGACCTAAGTGCTTAGCATATGGTCTAATTAGTCCACACAGAAGCCCTCTGTGTTTTTAAAAAATGGGTCCCATTTTACAGATGGGAACACTGAGATGCCAAAAAAGGTCATAGAAATATATCCAAGGGCAAACAGCTCGTCAGTGTCTGAGCTGGGGCTTGGTTTGGGCTGCCTGGCTTCAGTGCTTTCCTTACCACTAGGTGACACTCCCTAATCAAAATAAAGTTTAAAAAGTGAAGTTGTAGTTCTTCCTTTCCCTTTGTTTTAATCCAAGTTTCAGAGACTCCGTTCTCAGTTTGGCAGTTTCGGCCTGATAAGTTCATTTTTATTGCTGTGGTTTTTGAAAGAGCTTCTCTTGTTTAACATTTTCGGTGGATGCAAATCAGAGAAGCCAGCTTTTCAAACACATTAACCATGTTAATAAAAGTGCTAGACGCATTACCCGATCACAGTGCGTTAAGAGTCAGTTTCAAAGTAAAGATACTGTAAGTTCCAGTAGAGTACAGTTATCATAAAGTCTAGTGCTTGGTACTCTGCCTCACGTTTTGTTTACATTGTCGGAATTACAGCCCTTAAAAATTTAAGTATGTTTAAACTAGACTTTAAGTGAATTAACCTACCTTTTCCAAAAAGAAAAGTGTTGATTTTTGCTGTACGGTCCAAGTAATAACAGGCCATTTTAGAAAAACATGGAAAGTATAATATAGCATGAACCAAAAAAATTTAGTAACGTGTAATTTCACCACTCACAGGTGAATACGTCACGTTAGCATTTAAGTGTATTTTTCTTCTAGCCGTCAGTCATGTGTTCATTCAACACTCATTTATTGACTATCTTCTGTGAGCTAGACATGATTCTAGGCTCAGGGTAAAAGCAGTGACCCACATCGTCTCTCTCTCCTGTGGAAATGATGTTTTAGGGGGAGAAACAGACAATGAGTAGATACATATATAATGTTAGGTAGGAATGAGTGCTTTGAAGGTAAGTAAGCTAGAGTAAGGGAATGGAGGCTCAGAGACTGCTGGAGCTAATGTCACGGGGAGGCTGAGAGATGCGGCAGGCAGTGTTCTCCTGGGAATATGTGAGCAAACAGCCAGACAAGGGCCGGGCAGGTGTGCTGAGCCCAGGGACTAGCCAGGAAGGCAGTGTGATGGGGGATGGTATTGAGAGGGGCTGGGATGTGACGGGGGAGGGGTGGCAGAGACCTGCAGGCTGTGCACATAAGGGCTTTGCATTCCACTGGGCGAGAGGGACACCTTTAAGGTTTGGAGCAGAGGAGTGATGTGACCTGACTTTGGTTCTAAAGGCTCCCTCTGGCTGTTGGTGAGAATGGACTGACTCCAGGGGACAGAGTAGCGGGTAGTAAGGTTTGAGGGCAGGTGGTAAGACATGGTTAGATTCAGGATATTTTTAAAGGTAGAGCCAAGAGGATTCAGTGATGAAGTGGATGTGTGGTATAAGAGAAAAAGAAGAGTCAAATATGGTGGTAACTTGGTGTTATGGGTCGAAATATGACTGCCACAATCCAGTTCACATGTTGATGTCTTAGTCCCTAGTGCCTCAGAATAGAACCTTCTTTAGAATTAGAGTAATTGCCAATGAACTTGGTTAAGAAGAAGTCATACTGGAGGGGAGGGGTGCTAATCCAACATGACTGGTGTTTGTATAAGAACAGAATGTCTGGTCACAGACCCACATAGAGGAGCACATGTGATGACACGGGGGTAGCAGCTTCAGAAGCCAGGGAATGCCTGCAGCTGTGGGAAGCTGGGAGAGAGGAATGGCCAGGTTCTCTCCCACGGCCTCGGAAGGAACCAGCCCCTCCGACACCTCGATGTTAGACCCCTGTAGCCTCCAGGACTGGGAGACAAGACTTTCTGCTATTGAAGCCTCCAGGCATGTGGTACTTTGTCACAGCAGCCCTAGCAGCCTCACACACTGGGTGAGCAACTGGGGGAATGGCGGGGCGCTGCAAGGGGGTGGATGCTAGGAGGAGCAGGCTGTGGCGTTTGGGGTAGGGAGGGGAATCCACAGGAGCTGACTTTGAGAGCCTGTTAGAGCTCTACAGGGAGGCAGTTGGACATGGGAATCCGGAGTTCAGAAAGGAGGTCCAGGACTGAGACCTAAATGTGGGCACAGCCTTGGTGGACATCAAAGCATGGACTGAATGAGATCACCAGGACACGAGCCCAAGGACCAGGCCAGCCCTGGGAAATGTCAACATCTAGAGATCAGGAAGAGAAGGGAGAGCCAGAGGGAGACTGAGGAAGGGTCCATGGTGAGGTCGGGTGTGACCTCTTAGCCAAACGGAGGAAGTGGGGAGGAGGGAGGGGCTGACCTATGGATCCACGCCACTCTTGTTCAAGGAGGGAGAGGCCCTCTGGGTGGGCAGCCTGGAGGTCACTGGTAACTCCCACATCATCTGTTCCCAGGCCAACTATAGTCCCAAGGCTGATTGGAATGAGTTCCAGAGAGAGAGTGGGGACTGTTTTCAAGCATGGCATTACATCATGAGCACTATTCTCTGTCATTCAGAATGTCTTACAAACATTGTCTCCAATGACTGTACCACATTCCACGATTGTCATCGGTCCTTGTTGCTCCTGGGTGGGATATTTCTGTGTTTACTAGTACATTAAATTAATTGTCACACTGCAGTGCTCGTATCCTACATAATAAAAGGCCAGCAACCATTAGTATAATGGCCGGAACGACTGCTCGACCAGTAGGCTCCGATCGCAGCATGGCGAGTGAGGAACCACGGCGAACTGGATGGGTGGTAATGGGGTGGGACTGGGGACTGTTGAGCCGGCAGAAGATGACCCTGATCAGAAGATGGCCCTGATAGCAGGCTAGGCCTAGGGACCCTACCCACACACGATTTCATGCACTGGGCCTCAAGTTTGAATATAAATTCTAGATTAGGAACGATAAAACACCAATAGGCCTGAGTGTTCCTTGAGCTTACTCCAAGCATGTCAAACTCGGGGCCGGAGGGCCGTTTTGACATGCTTGGCTTACTCCTGAAGCAAGGCCAGCAGCTTTACAGAGTCTGCACCCATGGACACTACACGCCTCTCTCTCTTCCATATAGTACTTATCGACTAGCACACTCAGAACAGGTGTTGCCATGGTGAGGATGGGCATCAGGGGTTCGTTCCTGACTTCCAGGGCAGTGTCTCTGCGGGTGACATTCAGTCATACTGGACCAGCATCCAGGACACATGTTCATGAATATACTGTGATGCCTTCCCCACTCCCCTGAACCTGATCTCTTAGGAAATGTCTTTTGTGAATTAGTAGAGCCCATTGCATTTTGCTTCTTAATGGCTTTTTGGTGGGTTTCACCATTAACTTCTGGCTGTCCACGCCGGGGCCCGGCTTATGTGTTACTTATTTCTCTCAGCATTCAGATCTGATCTTAAGTTCATGATCTCAGAGAGGGAGGTCTTTCCTAATACCCAGAGTTCCACAGGGATGGGCCCGCACAGCACACCATTCTCTGTCTGAAACGCTTAGAGTAATTATAATCAGCCCTCTGGCTGTGAGACTCATGGGGCAGAGATGGTGCCTTTTGGTCTACCGCACTGTTTGTAGGCATGTGACTGTGTCTAGTGCAAAACTGTCGCTCAGCATTTTCTTCAGTGGAGACCTGAGGCACAGGTTAAACTTGACAGCTGGCCCACAGGTACAGAGCTGGGGGCGGTTCCATCACTAGGTGAGCCTGGGCAGGCGGACTTCTATAGCTCCACAGAGAAATACACAATTCTAAGAATTCCTTGTATACTTTTTGGTCCCTTGGATATAATAATTCACAAATATCTGTCAGTTGCCCAATCAGGGCCCCTCATTTCTCATTTGCTCTGTACTTTTACATTCCAACACAGAGCTGTATGGTGCTTTTTTTCTACATTTATCTGTCTTCCCTACTGGATTCGGATCTCTTTGACAGTGGGAAGCTCGTCTCTTTCATCTTTTCATCCACAGTTTTTGATACAGGGCTAGCATGTCAGAGGGGCTCAGTGGTTTTTTTTGGGGGGGGAGGGGGGCTCAGTGTTTTAATAATGAAGGAAGAGAATATGGGATTATAGCAAGGTTTTAGAGTTATTATTTAGAAATACATGGTCTCTCAATGAACAACAAAGATGTTAATTATAATAATACTTTATATGTGCATAAAAGTTCACAGTCTGTAAAACTCAGGATTTGTCAAAAAAATTATTATTATACATATGTACTGTAGTGTACAAGATGGAATTATACTATTAGAGTTGTTTAATAAGTGACTTACTGAATGAATAGCAAAGTAACCTTGTGTTTTTATTCACTTTACTAGTATCAACTTTATAATTCTAATTTCGAATGGCTATAATACCAAACTTTACCTCACCTGTGTGGTTCTTTTGCATGCGTATTGGTATAAATAACACTGCTGGACATATGTGTACATAGATATTTCCTTTTTTGACTCTTAGGATACATTTCTAGAAATGAGGCTGCTAAAATATTTGCAACGTTTTGTTAAACTGCTTTCTAAAAGGCATGTACCATTATGTTACCATCTTTGCAGCAGTATGTATTAATAATTTTATGTCTTTTAAAAAATAAGTAGGCATAATATTGTTTCTTCATGTTTGAGTTTGCATTTCTTTGGATGACTTAATTCATTTGCACATGACCCCACAAGTTTATTTACCAAGTACATTTTCTTTTGTCTTAATTGTCTATTTCTGATCTTTTTGTTTCAATTTTGGTTTTAATTTGTTAGTACTTCTAAATAACAGCATTTTCTGAAATTTTTTTCTATTTTTTTTCTCTCTTCTTACTTTTGCTATTTATTATTTTTTAAAATCCTCACCTGAGGATTTTTTTTTTCATTGCTTTTCAAAGAAAGTGGAAGGGAGGGAGGGAGGGAGGAGGAGAGAGAGAGAGAGAAACATCAATGTGGAAGAGACACATGGACTGGTTGCCTCCCGCATGTGCCCTGACTGGGGGCAGGGATTGAACTCAAAGCTCAGGTGTGTGCCCTTGACTAGGAATCGAATCCGTGACCCTTCAGGTGAGTGGGCAGATGCTCTAACCACTGGGCACACTGTCTGGGCGCTTTTGCTATTTTTAATTACATGTTCATGTAGTGTAAACTGTAGATCTTTAGCTTTGTTTTCTTTTCCTTTTCCCCCCACTGGCTTAAAAAACACACGCAAAACAACTTCATAAAATGGCAGTGATAAGACCAGAAACCAAACCCTGAAACACTGCGGGTGGGTTTTCCATTCACATGACTATGACTTTTAATTATGTCCTGTCCCGTGAGTGATTTCACAGTTATTGATGGCATTGGGCGGAGTGTGTTTGGCCCCCGGGAGCCCCCTATTTTAAATCCAGTCACGGTAACAA
>NW_006293779.1:1264057-1265734 GCF_000327345.1 Myotis davidii | reverse complement strand
CTCTGAGAACCTCCGCCTTCCAGAACGCAGCTCCCGGGGAACTAGGCAGATGGGGCCCAGGACATCACACAACCTTGCGCCTTGCGTTCTGTAGACTGTGTGCTGTGTCCAACCACCGGACTGTCTGCTGGGTTAAGTTGTCCCTTGAGCGTAGATTAGGGAAGGAATGGGTAGGACAGCAATGGTGGGGACAAAGCCTGTGCTGTATGACAGCCTGCCTTGGAGGGGAGCGCGATCCAAGCACACACACCCCTGAAGCGATTCACACGACTTTTCATAACAATCAGATCCCCTAAGGGTTAGTAAGTGCATTGGTGATTGGTTTGCCTCCCTGAAAAAACACGCTGATGTGGACTTCATTATCCCACGAGGCTGGAGAGAAAAGGCATGGGGACGTTATGCTAATATTCTTTGCTCTTTAGAGATTTGGAGGAAGCTGGCCCAGAGACATTGACACGGAAAGTACAGCAGTTATTTGGGTTTGGTACACGGAGCAGACGGAGTTAGAGCAGACCTAACTGTGACTTCATGCTGGGTTCTTGTGATCTGATATCACTGAGTGTTATTGAGTGACTTCAGAGGGCAGCTGGGAATTACTGTGAAGAACGCAGAGCAAAGCAATTTCTCACCTGCTGCCTGTGATCACAGGAGACACAGTCAGACTCCTCTTTCTCCCGGGACACATGCGGGGGGCATGCTGCAACTTGTTCAGAGAGAAAGGCAAGGGGCAGAGAGTCACACTGTTTGCCCCGTGTGCGCTGGGACGGTTTCAAATATAACCAGGAGGGACTTTTTTAGAAGTAAAAGCAACAGAGCCTGGGCTTCAGGGCATGGGCTACTTCCTAAAAATACAGTCACTGAGCGTTTAAATAACATTCGGAACAGCTTGTCAAACTGGAGGCGGATTCACAGGTGGACACATCCAAGGGTGTTTGCTGTTGGGGGGCGAAAGCTGAGAATTGGACTGTTTCAGATGATGAAGGAGTGATTGCAGAGACCAGCGTGGTGGTCTGGATGGAGCCCGATTTTGTTGCCTGTCCTGCTCACCGAGGTCTTGATGTGGGGGGGTCTCTGCTTTCTTTGAGCCCGGTATTTGCAAATTGAGTTCAGGGTTGTCCTGGTGGCAATTTCTGCCACCTTGACTGACCTCCTCCTTGTCGTCACCCCTTCACCCTGTGCTTAAGGAACAAATTTAACTACCTTCAATTCTCAGTGGCCTTTATTGGATTTTTAAAAAATTATTTTGGTTTTTAAAAACTGAAAAATATACAGAAAAATACAAAGGATATAACAGTAAACCCTTATGTGTCTACTACCCATAGTTAATATAGGTCTACTTGTTGTCATATTTGCTACCCATCTTTTTTTTTTTTTTTAAAGGAAAACTATTCCCATAAAGTGACCTATTTCCTTCTTTACTGTTGTTCCCCTTCCTTTCCTGAGGTGATCACTGACATGAACTTAGTGTGAACCCAGTCATATTTTATGCTTTTACTGATTTCCTGTGTATCCATAAAAACAAATAGTATTGTTTTATGTCATTTATTGACACAGACAGTTATAATATGATCACATAAGGAGCAGTATGATAAAATAACATCATATACATTGATTTATTTTAGGCAATGTTACTGTTATTTTTTCAGGGTCCATCTATTTTATGTGTGTACACACACA
>NW_006293779.1:1249523-1264006 GCF_000327345.1 Myotis davidii | reverse complement strand
GTTTAATGTCAGAGAGAGATGGAAAGGTTGAGAGAGATAGAAACAGCAATGAAGAGAGAGAATCATTGATTGGCTGCCTCCTGCATGCCCCCTACTGGGGTCGAGACCACTACCAGGTCATGTGCCCTGGACCGGAATTGAACCTGGGATCCTTCAGTCCACAGGCCGACACTCTCTCCACTGAGCCAAACTGGCTAGGGTGAGTCCATCTATTTTGATAGGTATAGATCCAGCTCATGGTTTTAACTGCTGTATGGTATTCCATTGTATGAATGAATATAGCATAGTTTATGAATTTATCTATCAATGCCAGTATTTTCCCACATAATTGGTGTGTAGTGAAGATTCCTGCATATATCTCCACAAGCCGATAAGTGAAATTGCTGGGTTTTCACATTAGAAACTTACTAGGTATTGCTAGATTGCCTTTTGCGGAGGTGATATAAAATATATTCCCATGAGCAGTGCATGAGTTCCTGTTTCCCTAAGTCATTGCTAACACTTTAGGCAGATGTATCGCCCTCACCCTGTGCGTTTAGTGTCGCGCGGAGGCTCCAGGGGGATCCCAAGGCTATGGGTGTGCAGGTCTCTGCTCTCCAGCACCCGCCTGCAGGCTCCCCCAGCCTCCTGAGGTCTCGGCTCAGGACTCCACCGTTTTCCGTTCGGTGCCTCCTGGTGCCTCGGTCTGCAAAGTGCCTGCTGCAGGCGGTCGGGGTGCTCGTGGGCTCACCTCTTTGGTTTCCTTCTCTCAGGGTTCACTGTCCTCACTTGCTAGTTGTCTTGGGCTCGACCACAGCTGTTTTGTATCTTACACCCATGCTTTTAGTTGTTTATGGAAAAAGGGCTTGTTTGGTAACAGTTATTCCAGCCTGGCCAACCGTGGAAACCTGGCTTTTTAACCTAAAAACAAACACCTTTCAGAATCGCTGTTGTGTTTGGAACGGAGGGGGTAGGTAGAGGGTGAACTCAACGTGCTTATCTTGCGTCCTTTCATTGGATTATCTGCTTCATGAGTTGGGACCCCCTCTGCATGTCCTTTCACAAACGGAGTCTCTCTCAGAAGCTCTTCTTGTTTCTACTGCACTTGAGCTTCTTGGGCGAATTCCCTTTATGTGTGTTTGTGCTGGAAGTTCAGTAGCTTGTCACCGCTCCCCCAGCCCATTGCTATATTCTCTTCTGTCAATCCTTGACCAGTTGTTTCAGAATGACCCCCCTTCAGAGTTCTTCTAGAACCCACGGGGCCTGAGCTTCTGGAACTTTCTTTAACAAGCATACTGTGAAATGCCACTACAGACCTTCCTTATACATGAGCAGAGTACATTGTAACATAATTGTGATTTTAAAACATCTTGGAGGGTTTGGAGACTCTTTGATCCAACAACATGCAAACTAGGTCTGGAGGTGCGGGTGTTATTATGGAGTGCATTAAGAGCCCATTGGTTGGTTACCTTCCCTTTACAGATGTCCTGACATCCCAGCATCCTTAGCAAAGGAGGGTCTCTACATTCATATCAGTCATTCAACCAAGGTGAAGTTCAGGCTCCTGTCCTTGGGTATATAAGTTATGCAGAAGCCAATGGTCTGACTGCACAGTTTAGAATCCAGTTGGGCAATGAGAGCCATGTTAAAAGATGCTTAATAATGAGTAAAAGCACATATGAAATGTGAAGTGAATGATGAAATGGGACACAAGTTCAGGTGATATAAAGATCACAGTGGGTGGGGGGCGTTTGGGAAAGACCTCATAGAAAGGGGGTGGTTTCAGAAGAGCAGAACTCCAAGGGCCCTGCTTTGGGATGGGTCACCTGTGTGCAGGTGAGTGGGGAGCTTCTGCAGGGATGGGCGAGGGGCCAGTGATGGTGGGGGTGGGGTGGGGCTGGATGTAGAGGGTCTCGATCTATTTCAGGGGCAGCTACAATGTGCTGAAAGTTGCTGAATGAAGGAGGGAAAATTCTAGAGAGCTACATTTTAGGAAGACTGGCCTGTCCGCAGTCTGGATGAGGGTTTTGTTCCCTGACCGATTGGTTCTCAAGCTTGGCTGCCGGTTGCAGTCACTTGGAGATGTAACACTAAGTAAAGATACTGATGCCTGAGCTCCATCCCCCAGAGCTTCTGATTCAGTTTGCTGGCCTTAGGCGTGGGCCTTTTTTTTTTTATTTTTAAGGTAAAAGAATTTTCAGTGACAGTTGACCTGTGATAATTAGCTGCTGGTGCACAACCTGATGATCAGGCATTTATATAATTTACAAAGGGATCACCTTGATAAACCTAGCACCCATCTGACACCGTACGTAGTTATTACAGTATCATGGACTGTATTCCCCGTGCTGTGCAACTGTCTTCGTAACTGGCAGCTTGTACATCTCCATCCCTTCCCCCTTCTCACCGCTCTCCTCTCCCCTCTCCCATCTCAGGCCTGGGTTTCTGAGCGTTTTCAAAGCTCCCAGCTGATTCTAAGGTGCAGCGAGCCTGAGGCCCACTTCCCAGCCCCCTGATAAGATCTTCACGTAATGGTGACTCATGGTGCCGGCCCACAGCTGGCCAGGAAAATGCAGAATCAAATGGTGGAGACAACATGTTCAAAGTACTTCTGTAATATGTATGTGTAATATTCCACATAGCCCAGCACCTCAGAATAGCAGTTTTCTCATAAATGCCTGCACACGTTTACGCCGGCCATGAAGTCGATGGTGACCATATGTCTAAACTCTTGGGAGGGACCCATATTTATCTTGAGAATTTGGTCCCATGAAACATTTATTTTTAGTTTTTGCATTCAACGTAAAAGGGCCACATAAAACAAACACTTCTATCACAGCAAGGATTCAGTGCGATGAAAGCACGGGTGGTGTGAAAACACTAAACTTGCCATGATGAAAATAGGAATACTCAAAAAAATCGGCTGGTGGAAGCCTGTGCTTCTAAATGCTGTCCGTCAGTGGTTTGCAAACTCGAGTGTGCGTCGGACCCACCGGGAGGGCGGTCAGACTGCCGGGCTCCAGCTCTGGACGGAGCAGCCGACAAAGGGCACCTCGGAAGTGTTCCCAGGCGACGCTGCCGCTGGTCCCGGCGCCACACGCTGAGAAGTGCCCTGTGAGAACCTCTGCCGCCTGAGGCCCAAGCAGGGTAGGAGAGAGGGCTTGGTGAAGTCTGGTTGCTGCACATGAGTTTGGCTTCTCATGTCAGGTGAGGGGCTTGTCTTGGCAGTTAGAGAATCTGCCCCCCAAAACCCCCCAGTTCGAGCCAGCCCCTTCTGCCCGCCTGCTCCAAGGGGCTGCTGCCAGAACCTCGTGGGGTGGGAGGAAGAGGAAATTGTCGAATCCTCCTCCTTTCACTGTCCTTTCACAATTCACTGCAAGAGGGAGGTCTGGTGCAGAGTCACACGATTACATACCACGTTCTTTTTCTTCCAGTAGAAAATTTTTGTGGTTTACATTCTTTCTCTTATTATTCTTTCCCTGTCCCCCTACCACATACAGCATTTGAAGTGTTAAGAACAGTCTCTGCCCCTTTTCACTTGTAATCCCTCTATGTCCTCCCAAGGACAGGTCTTACTGTGCCTTCTCAGTGGCACTCGGCGGGGCAGGGGGATGGGGCAGGGGGATTCTAGGCCTTGGCCTCCACAGGTACCCGCTTCTGCAGGCTGCGCTGTCTGGGCAGCCTCCCTGGGGGATTAGCAGACTACACCTTGGGAGGGAGGAGAAGCGGAAATCACTCTCAGATGCTAAACTGAAACGCGCTCTAATGGAAAGCATGAGGAGAATGTGCCCGAGGGGCTCTCTGGCAGAGCTGGCTGTGGAAGCCGGTCCAGTCCTCGCTCAGGGCCGCCCGCCGTTCTCCCGGGTGCAGCCTGTTTCCATTCAGGGACATTCCGTAAATACCCACGGCCCAGAAGGGACCCGATGATTACCCGCCAGGAAAGCGCTGATAAATTAGAATCCTGAACTCCAGAAGTGCGTCCTGTTTGACTCTGAATTCTAGAAGCCTCATATGGGAAGACCCGTGGGGACCATTTTAGCATAAGCAGCTATTGCCCTCCCTCTGCCCCCAAACATGTAAGGTGCAGAGGCCAAGGTTAAGTAACTTGCCCCAAGGTCACCTAGGGAGCTGGCTGCATCTGTCTTCCTTTCTCTCTCTCTCCCTCCCTCCCTCTCGCTCTCCCTCTCTCCCTCTCTGCCTCCCCCTCTTTCTCCCTCTCTCTCCCTCCCCCTCTTTCTTATCTTTTTCTTTTTTAAGAAGCCTTCTCAACTTTTGGAAAATTTGTCAGCTCAGTGTTCTGATACTTGACACTCATTTCTTGTCATTATTTGCTGTAACTAATAGGACTCATATTGTAGAAAGATGGGAAGGGTGTCATCTCTCTTTTAAAGAAAATCAGTAGGTTTCAGGCCTTTCCGTCTTCCATACTGAGCCTCCTCTGGCTCTTACCCCTCACCCACTTCACAATTGTCTGTGGACTGAACCTTGCAGTGAATGTTATGGGAGATTTAGTCTTGTCTCCCTCAGGACCAAGAGTTTCAGTCCAAGGTGCACTGATGGCCAAAGGTTGGCAGACACACCTGTCCTTGGACAGATAAAGAAGGGGCTGAAGACATGATGTTTTAGGCCAGTGACATTAACCTAATAAAACTGATGTCAGTAACATGTGCCCTCCCACGGGACCGATAAAGTCCACTTACTGTGCCGGAGACAAAGAGCCCTCCTGACTCTAAAACTCTGCTTGGCCACAAGCTGGTGATGCAAAGTACACACATCCTCGAAAGTAGGAGGTGAGCAGGCTGTTTCTGTTGGGTTGTCTTTCATTATGAAATTAGGGATGATGGACAGTGCCCTGGCGAATGCACAAAAATGTATATTGGGCGACTCTCAACCTCTTAAATCTTGAATTTCTCTCACGTAAAAAAAAGTGGGCTGGACCCCATTTCTGAAAGATTGTCTCTGAGCTCTGGTGGCTCATGCAAGATGAAGTCTGGAGCACTTTCTGAGGGGGCTGTGGTTGGGCTTGAGCTTTTGTTCCTTTGCCAAGTCTTATCTGGATGCCTAAAGTTTAAACTGACGCCACAGGGCACCGTTTAGAAAGAAGGGCAGAGCGTTTTCATAAGTTTTCCGCGTTTCTGATGCATTTCTGAGAGGCAGCTAGAGTAAAGTGATGAGAATGATGGCTCAGCAGCCACTTCGCTTGGATAAAAACCCCAGATCCTCCCTCTGCTAATCATTGTATGACCTTTGGCAGCTATAGAACTCCTTCATCAGTACAATGGGCAGAATAAAATATCTACTAAAACGGTTGCTGGGGGATTAAAATTTTTTTAAAAAATATTTTTATTGATTTTAGAGAGGAAGGGAGAGGGAGAGAGAGAGAGAAACATCAATGATGAGAGAGAATCGTTGATTGGCTGCTTCCTGCATGCCCCACACTGGGGATGGAGCCCGAAACCCAGGGAGGTGCCCCGACAGGGAATCGAACGATGGCCTCTTGGTTCATAGGTCAACACTCAACCACTGAGCTATGCTAGCTGGGCAAATTTGTTGATATGTAGTAGAACAGTGCCCGACACATAGAAAGATGTTAATAAACATTAGCTGCCATCACTACCTTCATCATCTTGACATCTTTAAGTAGGGTTTCATTTTATTGGTGACTATTGATGGATGCTGCTGCTAAGCCTTCGGAAGAATTTGTAAAGTCTGTAATGCTTTCCTTCCAATGTGTTTCCTGTTATCCTTCTGCAGCCAGCTGTGTGCCACCGTGCCAGAATGGAGGGATGTGTCTCCGGCCTCAACTCTGTGTGTGCAAACCAGGGACCAAGGGCAAAGCCTGTGAGATGACAGCCGCCCAGGACACCTCATCGCCAGTGTTTGCAGGGCAGGGTCCCGGGGCTGCGGCGAAGCACACTTCATCGAAGAAGGCAGACACCCTTCCAAGGGTCAGCCCCGTGGCCCAGATGACCTTGACCCTCAAGCCCAAGCCGTCCGTCGGACTCGCCCAGCAGATACATTCTCAGTGAGTGTTTTGAACTTGCCTCCGGCCCGGGGGCATCTTAATTACTCTCTTAGATGCATCACGCTTTAACCTACTCTCCTTTCTCTGCACAGTGTGCAGCAAGCACTTGCATAGTAATGTCTGTCTTCCCTTTCCTTAAGGTTTTACATGTTATGCTCATACTCCACGTCTCTGAGAAATATTCGATGTGTGCGTTTAGCCTCTTCAGGGAAGTTTTACTCTAAGCACAGACCAGAGCAGGAGCGGAGATTACAGGGAGCCGGGGTGGAAGGGAATAGGAGAGAGAATTGTTTGATTATGGTGGAGCTGTGAGTTTAAAAATCCTTGTTTTGGGGAAGGAGTGCTCTCGAGTTTTGAAATAATAATTTGAAAAGAGACATAGTGTGATTTTTAAAGCTGCATGGAGAAGGTAGGGACCCCACTCTGCACAGAGAAGGTATTCCGATGGAAGCGAGGCCTCGAGAAGGGAATGTCCCGGCCTCAGGAGCAGGTGAAGTGCACCCGCCAGCTGCCGTGCAGGAGCGTCTTTGGGGAATGAGCTTGTGTTCTATTTATGGGGACGAGGCCTTTTCTGAGCGTTGGGAAGTGCTGTTCTGAACAGGATGAGACCCTGGATCAAGGCCGGTCTCCCGGTGCCCCTCTGCATCTCGGCTGCCCGGGACCCTGGTGCAGATCGGTGCCTTTTAATTAGCTGCTCCGCGTGGATAACAAGACGCAGGATTGACCGCAACTATCACTTGTCATTTGCCTAGGAATGTAAAATACAGGAAGCCTCAGCTTAAGCGCGGGCTTGACCCAGGAGTGCATTTGTAAGCTTGGAATTTCCAGTGTTTTCTCCCCCCACTAGAACAGGGCCCACGTGGTCATTAGGATCCATTCCGCCCGCAGGCGTTATTCAGTCTGCTCCTATGGATAAAATTACCCTAATTTGTACTTCCCGTTTGAAGAGGCCACCTACTGTCCCCACGGAGTGGGGTCCTTCTAACTTGTTCTTTCTCTTTTTATTCCCTCCTCAGTCCTCTTCTTTCTGGTTTTCTTCATTTTTCTCTCATTTCTTATTGTCTCCGACTTCACTTCTGCCGTGATAAGTAGATTGGGGGCGGGGCTAGTTTGAAATCTAACCACATGGTGAGCATTTTATTTGGGAAATATTTATATCCTGCAACTCTCAGCAAGAAGGAATAGTAGTTATAATTAGTACTTAGTAACAGCTTTCCTAACTAATACTTAGTGACTTAGCCAGGTACTGTTTCAAATGCTTTGTGTATATTATTAACTTATAACTTCCAATGACCCCATGTGGTAGGCACTGTTATTAACCCCACTTACAGATGAGGACAAGGAGGTGCAGGGTGGTTAAGTAACTTGTTCAAGGCCATAATAATAATAATTAATAATAATAAGTGTTTGGATTAAAATGCAGGCAGACTAGGGAGAACAAGCAGGAGGCTGTGAGTGGAGGCAGCAGGACCCCGCATCCACGCCCTGAAGTGGAGGGTGGCCAACTTTTTCTGTGAAGGTTCAGGTCTTTTGGGCCTTGGGGGACATACGGTTTCTGTCGCAGCTCCTCAGTTCTGTCGTCATCACGCAACATCAACCACAGATGATGCTGAAATGAACGTGTGACCGCTCCAATAAAACTTTATTTATGGCTATGGAAATTTGAATGTCATATAAATTTCACATGTCACCCAATATCATTCTTCTTTTGATTTTTTTTCCTCCCCTCAACCCTTTGAAAATGCAAAAATCATTCTTAGCTTATGGGCCGGGGGCCAGCTTTTTGGCCCATGAGCTGTGGGTGCTGACCCCTTCTGTAAAGGATTGCGGTGCTTTTTGGTGCCAGAACATGAATGTAACTGTGTCCTTGAAGTGATGTAAAGCTTCGGTTGTATCACGCGGAGGCATCTCTCTCCCGGCGTTGTTCTGGGTCTCCAAAACCGTTCTGCGTTGAACTGTGCCTTGGCACTCAGAGTCAGATTGCTGTGCACGGCAATTATTTTTCCCAGCATCATTACTTACATAAACTGTGAAGTCATTTACAAGGGACATCATTCATCTTGAATAGCACCATCCACTGTTAGACTGTGACCCTCTGTGATGTGTATGTATGGGTTGTTAGTGAGAGCCATATGTCAGACGTCAAATAAAGGAGCAAACTTTTTTTTTTTTTTAAATATATTTTATTGATTTTTTTACAGAGAGGAAGGGAGAGAGATAGAGAGTTAGAAACATCGATGAAGGAGCAAACTTTTTCTTTTTTCTTTTTTTGGGTAGCAGCAGTATAATTTGGGCAAGAATGTTGTGAGTCAAAGAGGAGGCTAAGGTTTCAGCTCTAACTTGTCGTTGGCAAAATACAAGTCATTGTGGGCATACCTTGTATTATTGCACCCCCTTTATTGCACCTTGGTTTATTGCGCCCCTCAGATATTGCGGTTTTTTTTGTTTTGTTTTTTTTTCACCAATTGGAAGTTTGTGGCGACCCTGTGTTGAGTGAGTCTGTTGGTGCCATTTCCCCAACAGGCTCAATGGTGGTTAGTATTTTTTAGCAATAAAGAATTTTTAAAGTAAGGCATGTACATATTTTAGACCCAACGCTATTTATTGCATACTTAATAGGTTACAGTATATTGCAAGCATAACTTTTACATGCACCAGGAAACCAGCAAGTTTGTGTGAGCCACGGCATTGCATCACACCATTTGGGGGACCAGGCCTGCCCTGTTTCCCAGGTATGCCTCTAGATAATGTGCTTCAGAGACGTCATGTCTACTGGGTGCTTTTGGGTAAGGAGAAGAGATGGCCTGAGATACTAACCAGTCCCGATAATTTCTTTAAAACCTTTTATAGGTTGCCCTGTTACTTGGGCACTGCAAGGGAGTATTAAGATGCACAAGATCCAGTTCTATTCTTAAGGAGATTTTGAAATAGGTGGCTATCACTTGAGAGGAAGGCACAGGGAAGGGGGGCAGTTGGCCCACTGATGAGTTTAGGGAATGGCACGATCACCTGAACTCATATTTAATCAAACTGCCAAGGAAGCTCAGATGATAGGGCCATTTTGCCACTTTTGAGAAATTCTTGAGTTACCTTGTTTTAAGGTGCTTGAGTGTCCTCACGACATGACACTGGGACACTGGCCTCCCAGTGGAGAGAGCCAGGACACAGCCACCGTGCCTCTTCAGTCTTCAGTCTGGGAAACGGCGTACCTTCACTTCTCCCTTTTTGTACTCATCAGAAGTGAGTCGCCAAGTCAGACCACCCTCCAAGGGAGAGGAATTTAGCTGTATTTCTTGGAGGGAGAAATAGCAAAGAATTTGTGGATGTATTTGAAAATGACCACATCGAGGACACGAATGGATTGGAACTTGATGTAGATGAAGACTAGTGGTAATAAAAAGTTCTAAAGATTGCTTGAAAACCACTTTAAAGACCAAGACGTCAACCAAGCAATTCCAAAAAGACACAATGAAACAAAATGGAAAAAAAAAAAAGTAATGGCTAGTTCATGAGCTGATGAAAGGAATAAATGACGGGTCATCTTGCTGCATACACACTCTGGCAGCCCCTTTTCTGATGCCCTGAACCTGCACCTAACTTTACAACATTGGATCCTTTAGAAAGTCCATGTTAACCCTTCAGGCTACTGTCATAATTGCATCCTATAGATGTTATTCCCATGTCGCTGTCAGTGTACTTGGAGAATTGCCACTGTTCAGTCACAGGTCTTGTCTTGAGTTACCTGTTTAAAAAGGTGTTAATTCTTGTAAGTCGGGGCTGGGAGACTCCACGGGGGAGAACAGCATTCAAAACTCTTTAGCTTTCCAGAGCTTATTCCTCACCTGCCAGTATCATTATTCACATGAATACATTGAGGTTTCCCATAAGAGTTTGTTTTTGGCCCTCCTGCTGTCCATGGAGCTGCTGTGACTGGTGTGAAATTGCCTGCTGGCTTTGCCAAGTGGGGAGCTGTTATCTGCGCTGTGTCAGGCGGAAGCACTTTTGCAGGAGACAAGGTACCCAGTCCCCTCTCTTTCGGCTGGAGGAGGAAGCCTGGTTTTACTCAGGATATGATGTCAAATCTATCTGGAGAGCTCACATGGGTCCAGTCTTTTTTCTTCCCTGGGGCTGGCTACTTTCATCATCTGTGGTACCCTGGTGTTCCAAAGAGTTGTGGCTAGCTTCTCGGGAAAAATTGTTTTATTTTTTTCTTCTTGTCTCAAATCACTTGAGGGGACTGCATTTATCCAGTGTCATTGACTGTCCCTCTGTCCGGCATCATCTTCCCAGGGATGTGGGGAAGAGAAAAGAAGCAAATTAGAAAACATCCTTTTATAAGACAGGAGTAATTCAAACGCATCGAGCATTTATCAAGTGATACGGAGAAGGTCCTTTAAATTCCACACGGAGTTGATGGGTTGCACCTTCAAAGGTGTTGAGAAGTGAATTCTCCTCATTTCCCCGGGGTCAGTGGATCGGAGGCAGCCTTGGGTGACGTCTGTGCCGTGGAGAAGTTCTCGGCCTCCTCTCACTGTGGTTAGGTCTTAAAGAAAGCTATATGCTGTGACTCTGACAAGGATGGGAGAGTTTGCGGAATGTTCCTGGACTTATTCTGCTCTCCTCATTACCAGCAACAACAACGGCAAGATGTAAAGTTGTTCCCTCTATTTGGACTCTCTCATAGCCCTAAAGAAAAAACCCCAAACCCTCCAGCAGTGAAACTACACCAACAGTGAAAACTGCAGGGAGAAGTTTCAAGCTTTTTGTAGCACTAGTAGTTGAGATTGGGACAGTTGAACTTTTGAAAGAAGCCAAGGAAATGGCCAGCACTCAAATAGACAGTTTCCCCAAATGGTCTGCGACTGCAGGGGCACTTTGCTCGGTGTGGATCCCTACCCGCAACCCCCACTCTGTCCACACTCCCCCAGGCTTTGCTTCTGTGCTTCCTGTACTTACCATGATTATAGCTACACAGTTTTTCATCTCTAGCTGCGTAGGTACACACCGGGGTTACAGTGAATGTTTACCTGGAGAAAACACTGTAAATGTCTAAATCCCTGTCCAAGGATTGTCCCATGTATACTTATATTGCAGAAGTTACCTTTTTGTCTTGGAATATACTGTTTGCCGTTGTAAAACCCTGAACATTTTGCAAAGTACTTTGTATTCCTTGTTGTATTTGATCTGCCCAACCCATCTATGAGATAGAGGCTTTTTAAAAAATAATTTTATTTATTTTTATTATTTATTTATTTATTTATTATGGAGATAACTTTTCTCATTCTTTCTGTCCCTAAGTCAGAACCCTGATGGTTCCTTTTGTGACAGTGGGATTTATTTATTTATTTATTTATTTATTTATTTATTTAGAGAGAGAAACATAGATGTGGGAGGGAATCGGACCAGCAACCTGTGGTGCATGGGTTGATGCCCAACCAATTGAGCCACACTGGCCAGGGCAAGATGGAGGTTTTGATCTCTACTTTATGATGTGGAACAGAAGCAGAGGGGTAGAGTGTCCATTTCAGGACATTTTAGGCATAGGATGAGAACTGAAAATTGAACCAATGACTCATTTCAACCTTTTACATGCATTTATTATAACCTTTTTAAAAACTGAAGTTAAATTGAAATTGCATAGAGAGGAGCACACAGATCAGAAGTGTGCACAGCCCAGTGATTTCCAACAGTGAGATCGCACTCGTATGTGTACCACCCACATCGTAGAGCAGAGCACTGCTTCTGTTTCTAGGTCTTCCCTCCCCTGCTCCCGGTAGGAGCCACTGTCTTGACTTCTAACCAGAGATTAGTTCTGTCTGTTCCTGAACTATATATAAATGAATCAGACAATGAGATTCATCTATGTCATTTTATGTTTTCATTTACATTGCCAAGGATTGGCCCATTATATGAATAGACTGTAACTTATTACTTATTCTTCTCTTGATGGAAGTCGGGAATTTTCCCAGTTTTTGGCTTTTATGAATGATGCTGTGTAGGCAGGCATATGTGGGAATTCTAGAAGACCTTTGTGAACTCATCAGAAAACCAAGTCCAACTGGGTAGAGCGATGTCAAGGTTTGAGAAGGACTTCATAATCCATTGTGTAAAGTTCGATCATGCTGGTATCTGTGGGTCAGCACTGGTTTGTTGTTTGAGGAAACCAGGCACTTGGGGGGAATGGTGGGGTGGTGTAGTGTTTAAGGAACTGGAAGCAAGGAACTGTTCCCTCCTGAGTGAGAACCGGCAGGAGGAGTGATCTGTGGGGTGGGGGTGGGAGAGGTAGGTGAAGGGCAGGGGAAGTCAAGTTGTCTTCAGCCTGTACGGTCCCATGAGGAAAGCTTGGCCAAAATTAGTTTTGAGATCCAACCAGTAACTGACTGGGTTTAAATTCTGGTCAAAGAATTGTATGGAAACTCTAAGTCTGCAATTGAAAAGGGCAAGTTCTAGGATAGTTTGCTACCCAATTTAATTGCTAGAAATCAGGATGGTGTTTTGTTGCTATGTAATAATAATAATTATTATTATGATAACAATCTCTATATATAAAAGCCTAAGTGACTGGCTGGCCCGTAGCTATGACACACACTGACCACCAGGGGGCAGACACTCAATGCAGGAGCTGCTGAGCGACAGCAACTTTGCTGAGTGCCTTCTCGCACTCCGGGACCCCTAGGGGATGTCAGACTGCCGGGTTTTGGCCCAATCCCCGCAGGCCAGGCCGAGGGACCCCACTCATGGGACTAGGGATTGAAACGGTGCATGGGCCTCTAGTTTATACAATAACAACTAATATTTACTGAGTGTTTATTCTGTGCCAGGAGCTATTAAGTCCTTTCTAAATATTATCTCGTTTAATCCTCTCACAAGAATGTGAGATAATACTATTATTATCCCCGTTTTGCATGCCGGGGCGATTTCAGGTGCAGAAGGATTAAGCAATTTGCCGAAGTTCGAGTAGCTCGCGAGTGAGGAGCCAGGATTCATGTTGAGGCAGTCTGTAAGCAATAAGTCTGCATTGCTTCTTTCTTTGATGGCATTTGTATTCATTTCCTATCACTACTGTAACAAATTGTCACAAATGTAGGGACTTAACACAAACTAATTGTCTCCTAATTGTGAGGTCAGATGTCTGGAATGGGTGTCCCTGGGCCAAGATTAGGATGTTGGCAGGGCCGCGTTCTTCCCGAGGCTCCAGGGGAGAATGTTTCTTTTCTTTCCCAGCTTCCAGAGGCGCCTTAATTCTGTGTCTTGTGGCCCCTTTTTCACCTCCAAAGCCACCAGCGTTGGGCTGAGTCCTTCTCTCTGCCTCCCTCTTCCACTTTAAGGACACCTGTGATGGTGTGGGGTCCCCTGGAACACTCCAGGACAACTTCCTCATCTCAAGGCAGCGGTTCTCAACCTGTGGGTCGCGACCCCTTTGGGGGTCAAACGGCCCTTTCACAGGGGTCACCTAAGGCCATCAGAAAACACATATATAATTACATATTGTTTTTGTGATTAATCACTATGCTTTAATTATGTTCAATTTGTAACAATGAAATGGGGGGTCACCACCACATGAGGAACTGTATTAAAGGGTCACGGCATTAGGGAGGTTGAGAACCACTGTCTCAAGGTCAGCTGATGGTCAGCCTCAATTCCGTCTGCAACTTGAATTGTCATTCCCCGCTCACAGGTTCTGGGAAGGAGTCCATGGACATCTTTGCGGGGAGGGGCAAATACTGCAGTATTTTACTAGGCACCCAGTCTTGCCAATCTTCCCTGCTACTCAGGAGTGAGCTGCAGTTGCAGGGATAGTAAATAATTATCACTAGACCCTTCAATGAGTTGCAGAGCCAGCCCTGTGACTCTCATAAAAGAGAGTTAGATTTAAATACATCACATAGACTTAAGGCCTAACTGTGGCCCGCACTGTTCTCTGAAATCCTGGGGCCAGCACACTCAGGCACTGTGGGTGGAAGGGGGGAACCAAGAAATCAAGGCTGCGAGATGACCAGACACCAGGAGAGCCCGGCTCATGGGACTAGGGATTGAAACGTCCACACCACTCATTAATAAGTGGCTTTTGGCATACAGTGGCCCCACCCACTACACAAAGTGGCCTGTGGACTCTGAGTAGGAGGAGTTGGGAAGGGACAGGCAGACAGGACAGGAGTGGGAGGGGACTAGGGATGTCCCTCTCTACGACAATTACACTGTGGCCCTTAAGCCTGATCAAGTGTTTCCCATAGGATTATTCTTGGACACGGAAATAAATCTGTGCACGACAATGGAATTAATTTGTTGTCAGAGGACCGCCTGCAAACTGACAGTAGAACTGGGCTTGAAACACCCGTGAATCCACTGAGAAGCGGTTGGAACAGAACACAGTTTGGCTGACCCGTGGGACCCGCGAGCTGTGGGCCAGGCCTGCAAGGCTGATGTCAAATGGAAGAACGATTTTCAGAGCCCAACTTGGGGTGTTGTGCCGATTACA
>NW_006293779.1:1248532-1249484 GCF_000327345.1 Myotis davidii | reverse complement strand
ATTCCATAGATACTGCGCCTGAATCCTTCCAGGGTGCCTCTGGGGTCGCACTAAATCCTCTTTCCTTGTTTGCCTTGGCCGAAGAGTTTGTTTTCATTTGAGCAGAGTGTAGACTACATTTTAAGACCACATTTTTATAGCAGCTCTTTGGGATCAGAATAAAGAGCCAATAAGATGTGAGTTCTGTGTGAGGGAGGGGACAAGAACACCTCAGGTTACATAAAACATGCCCAAGTAGGAAATAAAAAGCAGTGTTAAATAGCCTACATGGTAGGTATGCTTTTACTGAGGTTCTAGACGTCGAGTTTATTTCTACCCCTTCATTTGTGCCTCAGATGTGTTAGGGAGGACCCAGCAGAAAGGGCTGGTCTCATGGTCCTGGAGGCAAGAGCTTCTAAGTGGAAAGAATGTCTGCTTACACGCACGGAAAAGAGAACCCCTAGATTTGCTGACCCAGGAGAAAATGTCTGCCTAGCCAGGACTGCTGTTTTCAGACGAGAGGTTTAAGTGTCAGAGCGGGAGGGACCAGAAAGGCCAGCGGGGTGGGGGTGGGGGGCGGGCGGGGACGAAACAGTGGATTGGACAATGTTCCCATTCCCATTGGAGTTAGGTGCGCTTTCCTGTTGGGGGGGAAAGGGGGCACGGCCGGCTTTGGCTGTCCCTTCTGTCCCAAGCGCTCAGGGCTTAAGCCCAAACCTGTGTCCACAACTAGAGGGATCTTTTCAAAAGATAAGTCTCCTGTTGCCCTGCCCTGGCTTCTCGGTGCTCTGAGGATAAAGACCGGCTCGCCACTCCCGGGGGATCAGGCTGCCTGGTCTCATTTGTGCCCTTCCCGCTGGTTGTCCCTGTACACAGGCAGCTAGCTGCTGACCCTGCCATCCTTCCCGGCACATTTTCTCCACCCCTCACCGCCCCCCCCCCCCCCCCCCCCTCCCACACCCCCCCTCCCCCA
>NW_006293779.1:1228109-1248472 GCF_000327345.1 Myotis davidii | reverse complement strand
GGCAGGTAGCACCTCTTCTAGGCTGCCTCCGTTTCCCCAAAGTAACGAGAAGAGACCAGATCAAAGGGTCACTGATGGGAGCAGGCACACGTTTACTCAGCCACCCCACTCACCAGGGCAGGATAGTAGCTCGGGCTGGGAGGCCCCTCCTCCCACGCTCCCTCGGTGTGATGGTGGGCCCCCCTGCATGTCCCTGTCAGTGTCACCAGGAGTTCCCATTGGTCAGACTCCACTTAGCGCTCGGACCTCGCAGTGCTAGGCCTTCCTGCTCCGTGCGCTTCCCGGGAAGCCCGTGACGGGCATGAGACACAGTCACACACAGAGGTGACGGCACGGCAGAGCCCTGGCCGCCCGTCTCGTGGGAAAATTCGAGACACTGACACTGTAAATCCAGTTTCTGCGCTTGAACTTTGTAAGCCTCATACGTATTTAATTAAATATTAATAATTAGAACTTTGATGCAGAATTGGCTCAACTCGCACAGGAAGGAACCGGGGACAGCGGGCAGACTTCACTTGTCACTCAGTGTTCATGTGATGCCAGTGTGATGGGTGTGATTCACGGAGCGCGCTGTTCCGAAAGCAAAGGAGGATTTCACCAATATCAGTATCTTTGAAGAGAATTAATGTGGATTCTTGTCCTGTTGGGAAGTTATCTGAGCATCATGGAAAATAGAACAAGTATATTAGAGTGTTTGTTTTGTTTTGTTTTGTTTTTATATCTTCCAAAATTTTCAACCAGCGCGGACCATAAAGTTTTATAACTTACAGGGGTGAATGTCTTCCCAGGGTCACACAGGAAGGTAGAAGCAGAGCTGTGACCTGAACCTGACCTCTTTTTTTGTTGTTGTTGTTTTAATCTTCACCCAAGGATATTTTTCCATTGATTTTTAGAGAGTTTAAGGGAGGGGGAGAGACAGAGAGGGAGAAACATGGATGTGAGAGAGACACATCTCCTCCCACACATGCCCGACCAGGCCCGGGGATTGAGCCTGCAACCAAGGTACGTGCTGGAACTGAACCCAGGACCCTTCAGTCCTTGGGCCGACGCTCTATCCACTGAGCAACACTGGCTGGGGCTGAACCTGACCTCTTATTCCATGTTCTCTTTGCTATCTTTCATATGCCATAGTCTGGCTTTTTTTTTTTTTTAATCAAAATTGTGAAAAAATTTTGCATAATATTTTGAAGTATTTTTTTAATAAATAAAAAGGATAGAGAAGTGAGACATTTTCGTTTCATAAATTTTAAGTGAATCCATGTTGTCAGACAAAAAATTGTTTATTTTCAAAACAATCAAGGTTCACTTAGTCAAAGCATATTCTCTCTCATGAAGAAAATGTGACGATTACTTCATTATAGGAAGTCACCAGTGTGGAAGCTGTTGCCAAATATTTGAAGATTAGCTGGACTGTGTGTCACACGTACGGAATTTATTTTTGAAACTTTCTCATTGTAGGGCTGTCTTGACATACACATCACTCCGATTGCTTTCAAAGTGCCGCCTTTTTAGTCTCTGCCTGGTGTTGGTGCTTTGCCAGCGCTGGTATTTGGAGACTGGATGGACAGAATCTAAAGTGAGACTTCATTCTTTCTTAATTTGTTCAAAGCCTCTTTATGCAGCAGCTAATCCTTCCTAATTATATTGCTTGGAAGGATGTTCTTAACTCAAACAGGAAGATGACACGGGCATTTTGAGAAGATTAGGGGGCACTTTACTCTGGGAAAAGAACTTTGAAAGGAAGCGGTCTCCCTTTCCCGTTTCTCACTCCCTGGGAACAAATGACCGTCTTCCTTCCCCCCTCGCTCCCCCATGTGGAATTCTCTCCCTCTGTTCCTCTTCTGTTCCTGTAGCTCCTATTTAGCTCTGGACTTCCCTAAGCTCTTTTGAAGGAGTAAAGAAAAGTTTCTAAAAATTCCATTGCCCTGTGCGAGGCAAGTATTTCACAACTTACTTGCCTTAATGTCTTGAAAGGTGACCCATGAATCTAAATCGTTTGAAAATTTAGGGTGCGTATTAGAAATACTTTACATGAGGTTGAAATGCTTTCCAGTCTCCTTGATTAATTTATTGGTTGCCATGTTGCTTTGTATTAATTTAATGTAGTGATTTTTAAGTCAAAGTCAATGTTAGTTAGTCACATGTGGATATTAGATACTATGTTGGACAGTAAGTGTGGTCACTTTCAAATAAGACTTTGGTAAATCAAATAAGTTATAGTTTGTAAAGTCTTAGTGGTTTTAAATATTCCTGTGATGTATGATTTTATCACATTGCTTACAGATTTATTTCCATTTGGATTTCGTAGATTTTTTGTGTGAGGTCGAACATTTTTTTACATGTTTATTCACATACTTCTTATGTGAATAATCTACCAACATTCTTTATCCCATTTTCTATTACTTGGTCTTACAAAAACATTTTTATTTGTAAGAACTCTTTTCATATGGAACTTCACATTTGTCAAACATTTCAAGAACTCTCACAGGGGGTACCTCTATGCAAAGAATGTTATTAGTACTTATTTAATTTTTTAACTCCAAAATTTGGAAAAAAACTTCTTAAATTGATTTTTTATGGGGAAATTTCACTTGTCTATGAGGACAAGAATATAATCTGTTATTCATTGAGTAATATATTTCAGAATTCTTCTGTCCTGTGCGAGGCTGTTGATTGACACAGACAAAAATCTTTATGTACCACTGAACCACCTATAACCACCATGAAGATAGAATCACAACTCTCCTCACCTCCACAACACACATTTTCGGTTTACTGTAGTTGATTTATTCAGTCTGTCAGCAAATACTTATTGAGTGTCAACCACATGCCAGGTCATGTTATTGGCACTCCAATTAAAAGGATCAAGCTAACATGCCTAAAAAATAGTTAATGATATAGGATAAGTACTTAATTGACTACTACCTGTTATAAATTCTAGTGGAGAATTAGGAAGTGAGTACTGGAGCAAAGGAACATTTACCTGAGTCTGGAAGATTTGGGGAAGTGAAGGAGAGGCTGACCTTTAAGTGCAGGAAATAATAGGGTGGAAGATATGTTGGAATGAGTCTCCTATTTCCACAGGACTGGTGGGAGATTGATCTATTTAGGAAAAATAGAGCAGTAGGATATGAGATTGGGTGGGTAGGACCAGATTATAGAAGGCCTTGACAATCAGAGAGAGGATCTTTGAGTGGGGCTGTGAGAAATGGAGAGATGCCTCTCACAGACACTAAAGAAGTATAAGACTTACCTGTGGGAAGCTAGGTTGGGTGGTTGATGGGCAGGTTAGCGAAAGGGATGCCTAAAGCCTTAAGAGGAAAGCTAATTTCCTTTAAAACAGAGGGATGCAGACTACCAGTCAAGAAGATGGTTCCATTAGATCCCAGCTGAGGAGTTACGTGTAGTCTAATGATTCATTCTCATATCCCCCCCCCCCTCTCATCAAATCAAATAATACATAATCTTCACTTCGGGAGTGGGGGACAGTGGAAATTGCCTTTGAATACTTTCCTTTCCTTACTCTACTGTACCCCTGTTTTCAAATTCAGCAACCCATAATCAGAACAAGATTCTTCTGTGTTGGTCAGATGAACACTCTCAGCTTTTGTGGCAGTTCATCATGACCTGCAGAAAAATCAAGATCTTGGTTTCTTCTTCAAATGTTCATCAGACTCCGGCTTTCTGTCATTACCTTTGTTGGCTGTATAGCTTTTGCCATAATCAATTTCATGTGATTGCTCCTCCTCGAATACCGATCTCTGAGCCTTCCCTCTTTGGTTTTCATGCGAGACTCAGAGTGCTCAGCCCACTCTTATTCCTCTTCCTTGAGGTGATAGAAATCCCACATTTCCCAGGATGTCTTTATGATGACCTAGAAATGAGTCTTGACTAGAGTATCACCACCTATATGTTCATGGGCTCTAACTATCTTTTTAGTTGGATTGCATTATCTAGTTTCTATTTGGATTATTCTCATTAGTTATTATTATTTATCATAATTTAATAAAAAAAACTTTCTCATTGTAGGGCTGTCTTGACATACACATCACTCTGATTGCTTTCAAAGTGCCGCCTTGTTGTTTTAATCTACCCATAATTAAAGTCCGTAAGAAAAATGGCCCTATTTATTGGGTGATATTAAATAATGAAAAAATGCGATTTTGTTTCCGACTTTGCTTATGTTTGTTGTTTAATTTAGCTAGGGAGCCAAAGTTTGCTAGGGAGGTTTTGATGATTTACTTTGTGAAGGAAACATACTCTGAGTCTCGCATGAAAACCAAAGAGGGAAAGCACAGAGATCTGGAACAGAGACGGATTCCCTTCTCCCCTCTTTTTTCTCTCTCCCTCTCCCCTCTTCCTTCTCTATCTCTTTGCCCCTCAATATTTTCCCTCCTAAATTCATAGTTTCACTTTCTCCCTAGGAGTGTTTTGTATTTCTTTTTGAGGGGATGATAGCATGGATACACAAATCTATAGAGTCACAAGAATCAGGCCAAACTTGAGGTGTGTTGTTTTCTTTAAGGGAAAAAAAAGGTGAAAATACTTTTATTTCTCAGATTTTTCTTAGAATGAATTCAAATGGAAAAGAATACTAGAAATATTTATCAGACGAAAATGCTTGCTAACTTAACATAATTAAGATATTTAAAAGTCCACATATTTAGAGCTGACAAAGCAATGTTGAAATCCTGGAAGTGAGTTTTTTTCTTGTCAGTTAGCTGGGATGCTACTTAATGTTTTGTAAAATAAGTGTATATATACTGACGTTCAACTCTGTTTGCATTTTAAAGTCTGCACGGGTCAGGAAACAGGTTTAGTATTCAGTATCATCTAAAACGATGACAGGCCTTGGGAGCCTAGGACAATGCTGGCCCATTTTCAAAGGAATTCTTCCCCGGTCTGGATACTGTAATAAACACAAGTGCACATCAGTCCATTTATTATATACACAACATGTATAATAGTTTGCAGGGTTTTTTGTTGTTTTTGTTTTAGGCACATTTGTTATAGCTGATCATGTAAAGGGTTTGAAACAGAATCAGTTAAAAAATATTGGGGCTCACGTTCTCTCTGAAAAAAAAAAAACAAAAACACCACCACCACCACCACAACTGGTGAGAACAAATGAAAAAAATAAATAAATACAGAAATTGCAAACATCCATCCCAATCAGTTCATAAAAGGATTTAAGTACAAAACGTGGACCCAATTTGAACTTTTACGATTATGCCATCGGGCAGCAGGTGGCAAGCTTGGCTTTGCAGTGAACTTCGGATTTATTTTTATGCTGCGGAATGCCAGACGTTGAGGAGGGTGGTTTGGATCCACTGGAATATGTCATTTCTTGGCAGGGCAACCTCGAGCCACCTCCTCTGCTCACTGTGCGTAATTGCCTCTCTGTGGATGCTGAAGCCAACCTTTCAGACCCCCTGGTTGCAGATGGAGAGGACTCGGTTCATATGAGCAATGCTTTATTCTCTTGTGATTTTTAGCCACACATTGCTAACGGAGAAAATAAATTAGAAACAAATGACTTTCTAAGGCAGTGCTTGGATAGTGTTAGAAGAGATTTTGTTGTTCAGTCTTACTTATTACTAACTACATATACATATAATTACTCATTATATACACATGTAATTTTTTTGTTGTTGTTTCCACTTAAAATAATCACTTCTCACTGGCTAGATACCTTGATACTGTGGTGTGAGAAGTATAGGCACAGCTTATTCTACTGGGCTTAGCTTATTGTGCTCCACAGGTATTGTGTTTTTTACTAATTGAAAGCAAGACCCTCCACCAGTAAAACGATCACGATTTGCGTTCTTGCGATACTCGCTTTACGACTGTGGTCTGGAGCCGAGCCCACAGCATCTCCGAGCTATGCCGCAATTAAAACGGAGTAGAGTTCCGCGAAAGTATTTTTGGAAAATTAGAGAAGAAAAAATACATTTGAGACCCCGCCCCCCCCAATTGAAAGCTATTATCTTCCCTTCGGCAATAATGCGTGCTTTGTCAGGGTTGGGACTTTAAGTCCGGAAAAGAGACAAAGCTTAAAGATGGGAGTGAGGGGGAGGTGGGCACCAGGCTATTTCATACACTGTTGGCTCATACTTTCTATATAAAACGTTTCTTCCAGGGCAGTTATTTTATGCACTGGGGAAAACTTGGGGGGACAGAGAAGAATGAAGAAGTGTGTGATTCACTGTAAACAACCATCTACAAATATTCCATACCTGCTGCTTACCCGGTTATTTTTCCTAGGGCTTTTGTTAGAAACGAGTTCATGTGGGCTGCACTGTTTTACGTTGACAATGTTTTATATGTTCTTAACTTCTTAAATTCCAGCTCTACATTTTTATTTTTTATTGTTAGGAAAATATATCATTTACAAAAAGACATAGAATTTACAACCCACACAGCTTAAAGGATAACAACGGAAGCCAAAATTCCCGTATGCACTGAAGAAATAAAACACTCTCATGGCGTTAGCCGTGCTCCCTGTGGCCCTTGCCCACACCTTCCCCCGTTTCTCCCACACAGTAATTTGTATTGACCACTCCCTATTTTTCTTTAGTGCTTTACTGTGTTTTTTTGGTACTTTTGAGCTGTTATTTTGGCTAGCCAGTTTTTGACTTTTAAGTAAGTCTGATCCATATTTTTGTATTCGTCTGAGACTAGCTTTTCTTGCTCAGGTGTTGACATCGGTCCATAACAGTGGCTCTCAAACTGGAGTCTGTGAGATCCACCCTGTCATGTTTGAAGCTCTAGGTGCAGCCCCCCACCCCCCACCCCAGTTTCTAACTCGGTGGGTTCGGGGAGAAGAGCTTGCATCATTAAACACTTGCAGGTGATGCTGACGTGTTGGTCTCAGGAGCAGCTTTGAGAAGCATTGATTACCCTGGTGCTTTATAGGTGGGGTCCATTTATGTTTCCTCTGGACAGCATCCCATTGTATGAATGTACCACAGTTCACACGTACAACCTCCCGGTGATGGGCGTTGGGGTTGTTTCTGGGGTTTTGCTGTTCCAACAGTATTGTGTTGAGCATTTTTTGTCTTCTGTTACATATTAAGAGCTTTTATAGAATGGAATAGGAAAAGTGTTTCCCTTGTGTTAAGGGTAAATTTTGTATCGTGAGACTTGTGTTTGAGAATCACACACCGTTCTGTGGAATGCCTCCGTTACAGTGAGCTCGTGCCCACGTTGAAAGCTGCTCCTCTAGGATAGAGTGATTGCTGTTTTCCTTTATGAGCGGTGTTAACTTGTTTAAGAAATCCTTCCCTCACCCATTGCTCTGAGATCTTTTTCTATATTTTTAAGCGTTTCCTTTCACATTTGTGTGATGCACCTGGAACTGATTTTGAGTATAGTGTGATTTTCTTTTCTGTATGGATAACTTATTGTCTTAGTACTGTGTACTGAGTAATTCTCCCTCCTGTGGTACTAGATTGGACATATTCAGGTTTCTAAATATGTATAAGTCTGTTTCTGAATTCTCTGTCCTGTTACGTTGGTCTGTCCTTGAGTTAGCTGCATTTCCATGTAATTATAGACTCAGCTTGTCACTTTTTTTTAAAAAAAAAAACCTGGCTGGAATTTTGATTATTGCGTTGAATCAGTATATAATTTTGAGATGAATATACATTTAAAAAAAATCCTCACCTGAGAGAATATGTTTTTATTGCTTTTAGAGAGAGAGACGGGGTGGGGGAGAGAGAGAGAAACATCAATCTGAGAGACAAACATCAATCCGTTGCCTCCTGACCAGGAATTGAACCTGAAACCTGGGTATGTGCCCTGGCTGGGAACCCACCATGACCTTTTGGTATATGAGATGATGCTCAACCAAGTCACACCAGCCAGGGCATATCTTTGATATTGACTTTTCTTATGTATAAATATGTCCCTCTGTTTATTTAGATCTTTAATGTCTTTTAATGAAGTTTGAGAAATTTCTTTATGTACATCTTGCACATCCTTGGACAGATCTGTTGATGCGATATTCCTGGTTACTATTGCAATGAAATTGTTTCGAACATTTCATTTCCAAACATGCTTTCATATAGAAATGAGGTTGCTTGTTTTTCTTTGTACACTGAAACTTTGCTACATTCATTCATTCTGGTACATTGTCTAATTCTTTTGGGATTTCTCTAGAGAATGATATCATAATGGTGAGAGATTTCCCCTCCTAATCTTTACAGTGGTAATTTGTGTGCTGCATTGCATTGGCCGGGGCCCCCAGGTCATTGTTAAAAAGGGTTCGGTTCCCCTTTCACCACTGAGGCCCACATTTGCGGTAGGATGTTTGTAGATGCCCTTTATCAAGGTAAGGGGAGGCCTTGCATTGCTAGATTGCCGAGAGTATCAACAGATGTTGAATGTGATCATTTGATCTGTTGGTTTGGTCATATGGTTGCCTTTTATCTATAATGTGGGGAATGATATTGAAAGGTTTGCTAATGTTGGAACAACTTTGTATTCGTATAATAAGCTTCACTTGGCTATTGTGTCTTTCTTAAATCTTTCAGCGCTTTCAGTTTACATCTGTATTCATGAGTGAGCTGGCGTATAATTTTGCTTTCTCATACTGTTTTGATATGGTTTTGGTATTAAGGTGATGTTAGCCTAATAAAATGAGCTGGGGAGTATTCCTTCTCCGTACTTTTTTGAGAAAATTTTGTATAAGATTGGATGTTTTGTGGAACTTGCTTATAAAACTATTTGGGTATTTTCCATGAGGGTGATCTAATTTTTACTGTCACTTGTGCTTTTTATTTGTCCTTGAAATTTTTCTTTAATTTTGTTTTTTCCTCTCCTTATCCTTCTTTCCCTCCTCATAAACTACTTTGGATTATATGTACTCTATCTCTGTTCTCTTAGTGATTGTTCCAGATGTTTACCTCAAAAATGTATATTTAAATTCACAAAGGCAAAAGATATTCAGTATTTTTACCTTTCTACTAGTGTCATAAGGCCTTAGGACATTTCAACTTTGATCATTCCCTCCAGAGGTTAATGCTAATATTTTGTGACAGTTCAATGAAAAGATTTTAATCCTACAAATTATATTTTATGTCACTGCTTCATAGCATTAATGCTTATTTAGTTCTTTCACACACTTATTATTTTCTTTGTTCACCATTCCTACTTGCATTTTAGACATTTTCTCTGGGACAACTTTTCTTAAAGTACTTCTTTTGGAAATTCCTGTGGTGAGGGTCTTTTTATTTCCTTGGGTTTCCTGGATGTGCGGTTGTAGCTTGGTGCTTATTTTTTCTAAGCATTTTGAAGCCATTTTTCCATGGTCTTCTGGCTTTCCTTGTTAATTGTTTAATCAGCTGATGATCAAATCAGCAGGTGATCAGTTTGATTCGTATTCCTTTATGGGTCATCTTTTTTTTTCTGTTTGGATTTTATTGATCTTGCATGGGATTTATTGGGATCATGATGTGAGAATTCATGTTTTTCACTTTTGGAAAATTTGTAGTCATTTTTTTTTTTCTCTTTGACTGTTACCTCTCCCCAGTTCTCTTATTTTACAAGTGTAATCAGGCAGCTAGTCCACCTTTCCATCCTAGTCTCTATATCTTTCAGCTCTCTCCTGTAGTTTTCCTTGTCTCTGTGCTGCATACAGATATGTTTCTTTCGGTTCATTTCTCCACTGAGCTCTGCTATACCTTCTGCTGTCCTTTAGGTTACCCATCTCACAGGTTATTTATTTTATATCTAAAAGTTCTTTTTCAGATCTAGTTTATATTAATAGTCTTTTATCACTCAATCATAATTTTAACATCTTTGTATAAATTACATATATTCTGTAGCTTACAATCCCAGTCTAACTTGCAGCTGTCATTGGGCTGACACTGCTGTTAAATTTTTGTCTCATTCTGGTGTATTTCCTTGCGTGTTTGGTGGCTTCTGATTGTCAGTAAATGGTCACTGACATTTTACCTCTGGAATTCCCTAAGGTCCAATGTTAGGGGTGTTCTGACAGAGGGTATCATGTTTGCTCTTAACAAGCTCTTGGAGGCACTACCCATCCAGGCCCACTTGTACCTCAATTTTGGAGTTGTTACTGTTTTGGTCGTGAAGATATTTTTTACTTGGCGGCCAAATCTGCACAGAGGAGGACTAACAATAGGAATTCTCACCTGGGATGAATTTTGTTGTCATTACTGTAACTTCTCACGCTCACCGGATCCTAAGCTGAGGCAGGCGTACATCCTCATGCTCCCTCACCTGTGGGCTGCCTGCTTTTGGTTCGCCTACTAAGCGTCTTGCTGTTTGGTCGTATGTGGGATCTCTTATCTGGTACAGTTACCAAGTTTCATCCCTGTGCCCCGGGCAGCGTATTAAAACCTGTGACCGAGGCGCCCAGGAATGGCAGATGCCCCTCCAGGGCAACTTTCTCTTCTGGTGCCAACTTATTTCCCTGCAATGCATGCTCTCTGGGTGTCTCTGGCTCTGAGAGTGCCTCCCACCCTCCTGCCAGCTCAAGCGTAGTTTGGTATTCTGTCTGGTATTGTCAGTTGTTTGATACTAGCAAATGTTCTCTGGACATCTCACCCCCTACTTCGCCAGAAGTCACCATCCTAGTTAGTGTATATGAAAGGGTTTTTGTCCTGAGATACTGGAAACCTAATATTTGGAGTATAAACCACCAAGTTCCTTGTTCTGCGGGAGCTCACATCACAGTTGAATAACTGCCCCCTGGGTCCTTGGGGAGGTCCAGGCATTCTTTTCTCCATCGTTCACAGCCTGAGGAGTCTTACGGACACCCCCTTGTTGGGGGGCTCCTCCAGCCAGGTGGCCAGGACCGGAGGGGTCCGTAGGACACTCTGCAGCCTGTCCTCATGTCCGCTCCTTGGCACCCGGACCGGGACACCTGTGCTCTTGGCTGTGGCTCATTTCCTGTCCTTTGTCTATTCGTCCCCAGCCTACTAGTTCAACCTTGTCTCCTGTGGCTTCATTTTCCTCCAATTTCATTTAGGCATCCTTTAGCCCTCAAACGTGTGCTTTTACAGTACTAATTGGTGTTTGCAGAGGTTAAACTAGCCTTTGTGTGTTATAATCCCACTCTTCTCTTTGAGGATTTGAGAGAAAATTGAAGTTCTGTTCATTCTTACACAGGGAGGAGGAGAGGGATAGTCATTTGGGGACAGGAGAAGGGCAGACACGTGGTTGCTCCTATTCCAGTGGTATCTGATAGGAAAAAACAGAACTGCCATCACAAGGGAGAGCTGGGGCCCCATTGAAACATACTTTTAAATCCAAGAGTACTCCTGAATTAGTATAGCTATTACAGCTATGAATAGTAATAATATTGTGTCTATTTTGAGTGTGCCTCTTTTGGGCTCTAAATTTACACTTTTTAATGCTGTTTTAGACTCATCCCTTGCCATGACCACCTGTAACTTGGCAGCCTGAGGGTTGCCAAATATATCAGGACACCGAGTACACATCTTTCCTAACCAAAATGGAAATAAAGTGTATTTTGGGCTGACCAGTTCTAATCACACACTTGTCTAAATCATTGAGAAATTACATGTTATGTTTGTGGGGGGCTATAACCGTATAATCGTAGGCAATTACATTTAAATTGAGGGGGTGAATGAAGTTGCCTATTTTTTCTGGCCCCCTGTTGTTTCCTTTTCAAGAATCTGAGTTGGAATTTGATAGCTATCAGTTTAGTATTTCAGTTTCAAACCTGGGGTGATCCTGGTTGCTAAATGTAGAGGAGGTTTTCACCCTGGCCAAGTAGCTCAGTTGGTTAGAGCATCCTAGCGATATGCCAAGGTTGAGAGTTCAATCTTCGGTCAGGGCACATGCAAGAAGCAACCAATGAATGCATCAGTGAGTGGAACAACAAATTGATGTTTCTCTTTCTCTCCCTTCCTCTAAAATCAATACATAAATTTTTTTAAAAAGTGGAATTTTTCAATATGAGAGAGTGGTTTTGTGTACGATTCATGTTGGAACTGAAAACAAGAAGGGGAAGAAGACTATAGAATCCTGTAGTATTTGAGATGAGATGAGAGATCTAAGGGGACAGGTTTGGGACCTGGGAGTGGTTGGCAAGGGCCAGGTGGAGCCTGGGACAGTGTGCAGGGTGCTCCTCGAGTTTCATCTCTTAGCGAAGAAGGAAATACACAATTGTTACTTGAAGACTAAGCTTTGGGTTGGCCATCACGAGTGCTGACTATGGGATGTGATCATCAGTAGTTAATGAGAGTCTACTTTACAAACGGTTGCCTCTGATTTTTCCCAGTGCCCAACCGCTGGGTAAGAATTTCAACAGTTTTATGATGGTAACATCATCCTGGTACCTACCACCTGACTGTCAGGCTGCCTTCCCCCAACTCCATCATGAATACCCTCTCTTTACAGATCGGGAAAATTAGTTTCAGAGATGGCAAGTAACCTGCCAAAGGGACAGCTAGGAAGCAAGAGTCCGACCTTGCACACAAGCCTGTCTGACTCCAAAGGATGATGAGGAGCTGTTTACCACCACACCACTGCACACAGCTAGAGTTATTCATCCCCATGTTCACTATCTCCTCTGGGTCAAGCCTGTTTCTCCAGCCAGATGGTTCTCTGAAGACAGAGAGACCACATCTTTTCCGTTTCCTACATTCCCAGTGCCTAGTCTGGAATGGAGCACACAGTTTCATATTCTTTTATGTATTCTGCAAACACTTGAACACGTACTACATGACAAAGCTTTGTTTTAAGGGATAAGTAGGGGAATAAACAGATAAATAAGACAGTTACCCTTAAATACTCACTGTTTATTGGAACATGCACACTCACGCAGTCATAGTGCCATGTAATAAATATTATGACAGGCATTTGTATGAGGGGCACCCATTGGTGCCTCTGCCTGC
This sequence comes from Myotis davidii, assembly GCF_000327345.1. NCBI lineage: Eukaryota > Metazoa > Chordata > Mammalia > Chiroptera > Vespertilionidae > Myotis > Myotis davidii. Next base: position 1,235,582 of record NW_006293779.1, on the reverse strand, counting down.
TGAGGGTCATTTGCGACGTGTACGCTTAGCTGTGTAAGAAGCTTCCAAACTGTTTTCACATGGTCATGCCAGTTTGTATTCCTTAAACAAATTTTTTTATTGTGGCAAAATATATATAACAAAAAATTTAACATCGTACTCATTTTTTAAAAGAACAACATTCAGTGGTATTAGTACATTTACATTATTGTGCAATCATCATCACCATCTCATTTTTTTAAAAAAGTTTTTATTAAATTTATTGGGGGTGACATTGGTTAATAAGGTCCTATGGATTTCAAGTATACATTTCTGTGATACATGGTCTGTGTATGGCATTGCATTACCATCTGATTGCATAGAAATTATATATCCTTTAAATAATCCTCCGTTTCTTCCCCTGCTCCCAGCTCCTGGCAGCCACCATTCCCCTTGGTCTCAAGGAGTTTGACTGCTCTAGGTACCTCATAGCAGTGGAATCATATACTCTTTGTCTCATTTCTCAGTGTCACTCCTCAAGGTTTATCCATGTTGTAGCAAAGATCAGAATTCCTTTCCTTTTTAAACAAAATTATTTTTCAATTACAGTTGACATACAATATCGTTTAGTTTCAGGTGTATAACCTAGGACTTAGACATTTATACAATGTATGAAGTGATCGCCTTGGGAATTCTAGTACCACCGGGCATCATACATAGTTGTTATAGTATTACTGACTGTTTTCTATGCTGCATTTTACATCCCCAAGACTGTCTTTATAACCGGCAATTTGTACCTCTTACTCCGTTCAGTTCTGTATTTTCACCAGCAGCACGTGAGAGTTCTGGGAGCTTCGCATCCTCGCCAGCACTTGGTAGTGTCGGTTTTGCCCCGTGCTTTTCTAATAGGGGTATCATAGCAAGTAGCTCATTGCGGCTTTAATGTGCATTTCCCCAAATATCGGAAATATTGAGCATTTCCTCATGTGCTTGCTTGCCGTCCCTATGTTTTCTTTGAAGTGTCTGTTTGGGTCCTTGGCCCCTGGGTTGAATCGGGCCTTTTGCTTTCCTGTTGATGTGACTGATTTTTAACAGAACTTCCGTTTCAGGGCTTTGTTAAGGTTTTCAGTGCATTTGACATAAACAGTTTATAAAGCGCTTTGAAGAGGATGCTCTCGGAGTGGTTGCCACGGGAAACGAAGATGGGCTTTGATTCCGACCGGGGCAGGAGTGGTGGGGTGGGCTTCTCCTCGGTGTGGTTTTGAGACGGGAGGACAGAGAAGAGCTAGAGAGCACGGGAGGAACTCTGATCTTCAGTTGGAAAAAGAAAAGCGGGATTTGCTTGGTTGCCAGTGGAGGCTGGAAGGGTTGGGAAGGGCAAAGGGATGGTTTACTCTGATGGGAAAAGCAATTGCACGGCAACACGAAAGCTGTTGAATGCATGTCCTTTTCAGCTCAGGGTTGCATGAGGCAAGACCAGCGGGTGGTTCCCGCCACTGGGCAGTGAGGTCAAATTATCTCGTAACCCTGGAGTAATCTAAGCAGATATCGAATACTTCTTATTTTTTAAATATATTTTTTATTGATTTTATAAAGAGGAAGGGAGAAGGATAGAGAATTAGAAACCTCAATGAGAGAGAAACATCGATCAGCTGCCTCCTGTACGTCTCCTATTGGGGATCAAGCCCACAACCAAGGTACATGCCCTTGACCAGAATGGAACCCGGGACCCTGCATTCCGTGGGCCGATGCTCTAGCCACTGAGCCAAACTGGTTAGGGCTCTAATACTTCTAGGAAGGGCAAGGGTGCCACACCCAGATATTGGCAATATGTCTATATTTTCAACATCTCCGTTGGCATATTAATAAATTAGTGTTTATTAAAAAACATTTGGCTTCTTATGTGAAAACTTCTGGAGGGGAGTCTTTGTCAGGCTACAGTACTCTCCCTTCCTGCCTCCTGACTTGCAGGCCCTGTGACGGGGAAAACCAACCAGGCTTCTTATCCTGGGGTTCGAGGCCTTCGGGCTTTGGACCTGCCCCCTGGCCTCGTCCACACACTTTTGTGGACACGAGTGTTTTTACGGGGAATGTGGTCACGCAGCTCTCGTCAGCCTCAAGGGGGCCTGTAATCCCCAAAGGCCTGGGAACCTCTGCTCTGGAGGGTGTGATCGGCAAATTGACCGTCGCGATGGCCCAGCAAACGTTCACGTCTCAGCTTGAATACATTACGGCAGGAAGCTCTGCGTCAGATGAAGTTAGGTCCACGTTAAAGCGGTGGGATTGGGCCCAGAGCCTCAGGTCTTGGGTAGGCAGCTTTGATTCCGTTCCTGACACAATTAACAACTGGCTGAAAAAAAGCTTTTTATTTTTATTAACTTATTAAGAGAAGTACTCAGATAATGTGTGTTCTTGATTATGTGTCTGAAAAAAAAATCAACCCAATGTATAGGGTGGTCTTCATACGCGATGTAACGTGCTATGCATTGGAGAAGACAGAACAGTGTAAAATATGACCTTTAAGAGAAGACAAGAGCCTGAGGCCTGGAAAGGAGAGAGCAATGCCGGTTGGATGGCCCGTTTTCCCTGTGGCTGGATGGGTAGGGGTTGATGGGCTGAAAGGGGAGGAAACGGCGTTTTATTTGGGAGGAAATCTGTAAGCAATTGCTCAGGGGAGGAAGTCGAAGGAGAAATTGGTCTCAGCATGCTTTTCACGGGTATTCCTGTTAGGGAAGTAGACGCGACTGAACTGGAGACTGCGACACAGTGAAACGACACCTTGGAAAACCAATCAGGCAGTGGAGAGAAGTGGAGGGGTGTAAACCATAGATTTTATTCTGATTTCACCAGGTTTTCCATTAATGTTTCCCCCCCCAGGATATCACTTTATGCCCAACTGATGTTTCCTGAATCTCCTGTAATTTGACAGCTTTTCAGTCTTCCCTTGATGCTTTTGAAAATATTTGTAGGAGGATGTCTCAGGCTGGGTGTACTGATGCTTGCTGGTGATTGATTGGGGATTATGGGTTGGGAGGATACTGCAAAGGTGAGGTGCCTTTCTCATCACACCATGTGAGAGGGTGTGTGATAGGAACGTGACTTATCACTGATGACATTTATCTTGACTACTTGGTCGAGGTGGTGTCAGCTAGACTTCACTGTAATATGACTGTTCACCCATTCCTTACTCCACTCTTTGAAGCAAGTCACCAAATACTATCCCCACTCAAGGGGAGGGGAACCAAGCTCTACCTCTGGAGAGGGAGGGCAGCATATCCTCAGCCATTATTGGGAATTCTTCTGTAAGGAAGTGTTCCTTCTCCTCACTTACTTACTCAATCACTTGTTTACATTTCATTAGCCTCATTTATTTTATTCTTTGGGTTATATGATCATTATTTTGTTCAAATGATCCTACCTATGGCCACTGTAATACTTTCAGCAATAAAGATAATTAAAAATAAAATAAATGAGAAAAAAAGTTATACCATTATGTTGATGAATTTGCTACTTTGTGTCCTATCCTATATAATAAAAGCCTAAGATGCTAAGTGTCCAGTTGTCCAGCTGACCATTCAACCAATGAAAGCATAATATGCTAATGATATGCTAAGGCCGCTTAACCACTCGTTTTGATGTGCACTGACCACCAGGGGGCAGTCGACCAGTCTACCAGTCAATGTGACGTGCACTGACCACCAGGGAGCAGACACTCCAGCAAGTAGGTTAGCTTGCTGCTGGGGTCCGGCCGATCCAAAATATATGATCATGCAATCCAAAATATATGGTCACCTTTTATACTTAACTAGAGGCCTGGTGCATGAAAATCATGCACTGGGGAGAGGGTCCCTTAGCAGCAGTGGCAGGAGCCTTTCCCACCTTGGCTGCAGAGGGGATTGGGCCTAAGCCGGCAGGCAGACTTCCCCCATGGGGTCCTGGGCTGCAAGATGGTGCAGGCTGGGCTGAGGGACCCTCCCCCAGTGCACAGTTTTCATGCATCAGGCCTCTAGTTAAGTATAAAAGGTGATCATATATTTTGGATTGCAGGGTCTTTTCTGGTTTGTTGAGCACACTGGTGCTTACGATGGTCATTTAAATTAGCTTTAATATACTTGAGTACCCAAGTGCTTTGAAGAGAGAAAGGAGAGAGCTATTTCAGCTTTCCCTCGTAATGAGACCCATAAATCAAAAGAATGAACATGGAAACTTCAAGTGAGCCTTGGGATCTAATTTCAAACACCTTCAAGGGACTCCTTTTTTGGTTCAGACTCGCTAGGATCATGGTGCCCAGGGTAATGGCCGAACTGGAAAAGCTAGATCTCAAACAGAGAGCCTCTCTGTAGGACGCAGGCAGCTGAGCCAGACGCGCCCGTTAGCCTTCAGATTTCAGAGGCTCGTGGTTAGGAAGTCTGGGCCTAGAGAGGGGGAAATGTACAGGGTCTATTCAGTGCGGGCTCTGCACATGTTCATGTAGCAAGCATGTTACCCTAGAAAATCATACCGTGATTGTGCAAGATACAGAATGTTTCCCATTCAGCCTCTAATTATCCTGGGATTCTGATACAAACTCCAGGGCCATAAGCTTTGAGCATAAAAACTGTTTCACCAAGACAGAGGGAAATGGTGTGAATGTCTGAGAGTAAGTCAGACGTATCCCTAAGAATTGGAGAAATGCCTTCTAGACGGCAGGTAGGTCTAAGGCAAACACAGAGACAGGCTATTCCTAGACTTCTGGCAGGCTGACTGGCCACTTCACTCAGTTCTCAAAGGAGGAAGGAAAATAGGCCGGAGAAGGTTGGAACAAGAGATCAAAGTTCTTCTGGATGTTGCTGGTTCGGGCCATGTCCGAAACTCGCCATCGCTCCTGTCTGGCGAGCGGACGCTGGACTGTGCACACAGGCCTATTTTTAAACTGCAGACTCCCTTTCGCTTCCACATTCTTCTTCTGCCCTAGCGCTAAACCAGGGGTTCTTTCAGTGAGTGTACATGTGCTGGCAGGGATGGGATGAGAGTCTGTGATTCCGAAATTGCATTAGAAGTGGGTGGAGAGGAGAGAAATGGCTAAGTGAGCATGGTAACATGGATTTCTTTTCCTTTTAATTTCCCCCTTTTAAAACTCACTAGATTCCTAGAACACACAAGATGTCTAATTCTAATATCTGAAGGAATATTTGCATTCAAGGTAGGTTTCTTTGGAGTTGAGTAATGTGTTGCTTTTGATTATTATTGGGAATAAATTTAAGCCCAAAGTATAATGGCACAGACATTTTGCCATTAGGATTTATATATATAAATATATAATTTAGTTTATCTTTATTGTTGAAAGTATAACAGATGTTCCTTTCCCCCAGATTAGCCCCTCCCCCCAGGCCTTTACCACCCTATTATCTGTGTCCATGGGTTATGCATATATGCATATAAGTTCTTTGGTTAATCTCTTCCCAGCCCTCTCCTCCTTTTCATCTGAGATTTGTCAGTCTGTTCCATGCTTCCATGTATTTTGTTTGTCAGTTTATTTGGTTCATTAGATTCCACATATCCTATATAATAAAAGGCTAATATGCAAATTGCCCCCTCAACCAGGAGTTCAACTGGGAGTTTGACCAGGGAGCAGGGCCGGCAGGCCAACCACTCGTGGCCCCTCCCCCCAGCCAGCCTGGTCCGATGGGCCCCGATCTGGCGGGCCGGCCAACCCCACCTGCGCATGAATTTGTGCACCAGGCCTCTAGTAATGATCATGCGATACTTGTCTTGTGCGATCATGGGATACTTGTCTTATATGTTAATTTGGGCTGTGCTAAGTCATCTTGAGGGAGTATGTGTGTGTTTATGTATGTGTGTGTGTGGTGCATATAGGAGGGTATAAGGAGGGAACTTCAGATTTTTTTAGGTGTGGATATAAATGCATTTCTGATGGCCAAAATTTAAATATTTGTGGTCTTTAATAGCAAAGAAATCAGAGAGAGATTATTCTTATAGTCAGAGAAAATAGGAGGTCAGAAAGGCTTCTGGCTTTCATGTTTTAAAAAGTACAATGTGTGCATTTAAAAAAATCTAATGTTTTATAGCTGTTGGAATTTCCTTATGTGGCAGAGTTTTTAAAATTAAAAATTTTCATAAAATCTTTTCTGAAGTAGATCTTGTAGACAGTTGAGGAAATGAAAACTGAAACCAAATTGTAGCCATGTGCTTGATTATGTCATATCACATCATAGGACAATAACAAGGGTTTTTGCCTGGTTCTAGGCAGAGGAACTAGTATTGGTGGGCATGTGCCTTTCACTTGGGGCATAATTAGGGAAAAGGTGATCATTGAATATAATTTAGTCTTTATTTATGAAATGTATCATTTTCCTAACTATATCTTAGTTTTATTTTTTAATTTTTAATTTTTTGTTTTACCTTGTAAATACAGTGTTCTTCCACCAGTCCATTCTGGCTTATTGATGCTTTGCAGACCAGGATGCAAATATGACCAGTGCATTTTACCTATAAACACTTCAACATGAATATCATTGCCTAAAGCCCAATATCTGTTTTTAGCCTTTGTGTGTGTAAAATTTACATGCAGTGAAATGCACTCTTCTTACCTGCACCCTTTGAATTTTGAGAAATGTAAACATAGGTCACATAAGAGACCTTTCATGCCTTTTCTCACTCAGTCCTACCTTCTATCCCGTAGACAACTAACATTCTTATCTTTTCATCATGGATGAGTTTTCCCTATTCTAGGATTTTATATAAATGGAATCATACAGTGTGTACTTTTTTGTATAATTCTTCTTTTATTTGTCATATTTTTTTGAGATGCATTCATACTGAACAAGTAGTTTATTCCTTTTCATTGTTGAGTGGTATTCCATTCTATGAACATATCACAGTTTTTCCATTAATCTAGTATTTATACCTGGGTTGTTTCTAGTTGGGCTATTATGAATAAAGCTGCTATGAGCATCTTGTATAAGTCTTTATGTGGATGTATGCCTTCATTTCTGTTGAGAAATACCTAGGAGTGGTATTTCTGCATCCAAAGGTGGGCATATGGTCAGTTTTATAAGAAACTGTCAGACCTTTTCCAAAGTGGTTTTATTGTCCTAAGAGTAGATGAGAGCTCTGGTTGCTCCGTATCTGCCCCAGTATATAGTATGGTTAGTCTTCTTAATACTAATCTTCCTCTGAGTGTGTAGTGGTATCCCACTGTGTTTTTAATTTTCATTTCCTTGATGACTAATGACGGTGAATGGCTTTAATGTACATATTGGCCATCTGTATATTTTCCTTTGTGAAATGTCTATTCAATCTTTTGCCCATTTATTATTTTTTTCTCCTTATTGAGTTAGAATTCTTTATACATCCTGAACATCAATCTTTTGTCACATGTACACACACTGCCTTTTTTCTTCCAGTCTGTGGCTAGTCTGTGAATTTTCTTAACCATGTCTTTTAATGAGCAGGAGTTCTCAATTTTGATGAAGTCTAATTTCTCCTTTTTTTATATGGTTGATTTCTGTGTCT
>NW_006293779.1:1194625-1228069 GCF_000327345.1 Myotis davidii | reverse complement strand
TTCCCTATCCCCAAATTATAAAGATAATTTCCTGTGATGTCTTCTAGATGCTTTACAGCTTTAACTTTTGCATTTAAGTTTGTGATTAACTTGAAGTTAGTTGTGTGTAGCATGAGGTAAGGATTCAGGTTCAATTTTTCTTTTTCCATCCTGCTATCCAGTTGTTCCAGCATCATGTTTTGAAAAGTTCCCCCTCCCCCTGCCCCCCTTGGAGTGCTTTGGCACCTTTCGTCAAAGAGCAGTCAGTTATATTTGTGTGAGTCTATTTGGTAGTTTCTAGCCTATTCTATTGATCTATTTGTTGATTCTTATGCTAGAACCACACTGTCTTGAATACTGTAGTTTCCAAAGTAATTCTTTACCCCTAGCCTATTAGATTCAGTGGATAGAGCGTTGGCCTGGGGACCAAAGGGTACTGGATTCAATTCCGGTCAAGGGCATGTAACTTGGTTGCAGGCTCCTCCCTGGCCTGGGCCCTGGTCGGGGCTTGTGCAGAAGGCAACCAAGGTGCATGAGGCAACCAATCGATGTGTTTCTCTCACACTGATATTCCTCTCTGTTTTTCCCTCTCTCTTCCACTCTCCCTAAAAATCAATAGAAAAATATCCTTGAGTAAGGATGAACAACAACAAAAAACAACAAAACCCCCCAAAGGAAGTCTTCACGTTGTGTAAGTCTTCCACTTTTGTTCATTTTTCATAACTGCTTTTTGTTATTTGTAGGCCCTTTGTCTAGATAAGTCATAGAATCCGCTTGTTACGTTTTCTCTCCTTTTTTTTTAAAAGCTTGTGGGATTATAATTTGCATTGCCTTGAATCTGGAAATCCTGGGGTTCACCAGGTCAAAACTGTTTCCATAATCATACTAAGGCTTATTCGATTTCATACTCTTATTCTCGCAGGGAGTGTGCAATAGAGTTTTCCAGATGCTACATAATGTGTGATATTATAATTGATTAGATGCGGAACTAGATAGGAACATCCAGCTGCCTTCTATTAAGCTAAACATTAAAAATATTTTCAGAAATGTAAAACAGTGCAAATATTTTCAATAAATTTTATTGAGGAATTTATTTTTGTAACAATTTATATTAGCAATTGGAGAAAGGTTAATGGTTGTTGGGAGCGTGAGCAGGTCAGGTGCCTTACCCTGGACCTTCTAGAGTAGTGGTTAAGGATCAGACAGACCTGAGTTCAAATTCCTGCTCTGCTGTCTACTATTATTAGGACAGATGGGAAATCATGTAACCTGTCTGAACTTCAGGTTTCTTATCAGGGAAAAATTCCACCTATGTCACAATGCTGTAGAGAAGATGAAATATAAAGCATCAAGGTCATTGCCAGGAACATTAGTACTCCATAGATGGTAGTGGTTACTATAACAACCAGACCTGTAATCAGGTGTCAGGGCATTTGTCATCTGAAACTTCTCCAAAGATAGATGGGCTGGACCGAGGCAAAACTAGGAAATGGGCAAGGCTTATCTGGGCATTTCTAATCCCTCTCTTCATCCTCTGTTGCCATGGCCTCTCCTTCACAGGCCCCAGGGGCATTCAGCTTTCTGTCCACCTTCCTCAGATGAAAGGGTGAGAGTCTGATAATGACATAGCCATGCGGATGGATCCAAATCTCATGTAGACCAGGGGTTGGCAAACAGTGGCCAACTACCTGGTTTTGAATAGCCCAGGAGTGAACGTTTTTTCCATTTTAAAGCGACGGAAACAAATCAAAAGAAGACCATTTTGTGATGTATAATGTGAAAATTGATCAAGTTCATATTTTATAAACTCTGCCAAAGTCAGGTTTATTGGAAGGCAGCCGTGCTGTTGGTCATTTGCGTGTAGTCTCTAGCTGCTTTCTCACTGCGACAGCCAAGTGGTGACAGAGGCTGTACAGGGCTCCCTTGTCGCTTCTCACAGCTGCTTGACGCTCCGTAAATCACAGTGACACAGGTAGAGTGAGTGCTACGTTATCCCTGTCAGTGACATTTTATTTATTTATTTTACCAGTGATATCCTTGATGTCAAAACAAAGAAAGAGGCTCCTAGCCGACTCTGAATATTGTGCTTTAGAGGCACAGTGGAGTGTGGGCTATTTTGTTATTGACGAGATGGCAACGCATTGTGTTTATTCCGTGACTGTGACTGCGCTCAAAGGATAGACTGTCCATCTCCATCCGAGGAGGAAGCACTTGTTTGACATGCTCAACTCCCGGGAAAGCAAGTTAAGAATGAGAAAATTTAAAACCAAATACTATCTCGTTGTAACAGAGTTCTTTCCAAAAAATAAAAAAAATGAAAAGGAGGTGTAACCAATGTAAGTTTCCAAGTGGCTTGTTTATTAGCTAAGCCAGAAAAGCCATTTCTTGTTGGTGAGTTAATAAGGTCATGGTTGATTGCAGCAGCTGTAGAAATGTGTTCAGAGAAAACAGAATTGTTTGAACTATTGGCCTTTAGGAGAGAAGAGTTACTGGAGGAGTTGAGGACTCAATGTTGTCACTAGTTAATTAACAAGGCACATGGTTTTGAGTGGTTTTCCTGGACTCTTGATGAGTTGACAAATATTGAGTATATTGCTCAGTTGTCTTTTTGAGGGTCAGTGTAGAGTGTGAAAGTGACAGAAAAGTTAACCTCTATGCATAGTTTGCATAGAACAGCTACCGGGGAGAATACTTTAAAAGAAGTTAAGAAAACATGGGGTTGGTACAATCTGAAGTGGAATTTGCTGTGATGGCTGATGATAAAATCCACGTGGAGCAGAAAAAAGCTCCGTTGGGTGAATTTATAAAGCTTGTGAAAATGTAAGGTGTTTAAGTCCTGTTACTACTGTTTTTATCACCAGCAACTTTGCAGATATTTGAATTTGTCTTGTGCAGTTGAACAGGTGATGCCAGTGGTGAACTTGATTTGCTCTCTTGGACGTGTTTAGTTAGTTCTGTGAACTTCTGTCGGACACAAGGTAAATATCCTGATGTGCCTCACTGCACAGCAGTCTGATGGCCCAGCCGTGGTAAAAAATGGTTTTGTTTTGTTTTTTTGTAAAACTTTTTTTTTTAAGTCAGGGTCAAGATGAACTTGCCTTTGACTACTGTTACTGAACACTGAATGGTGCTGGACAGTAGCTGTTGCTATAGACTTGCTAGTGTGTTAAACAAACCACAAAGCAAAACAGTGCTTATATGTGAAACTTAATACTGACGTGGTAATTTTAAATGACAACTCATGTTGTTGGAGTCACTAGTGATGTCAAGCTGCTTGGTATACCTCCAGTGCTATCAAAAGTTAAAATGAGAAATGAGATCTCTGTTTTTAAACCAATTTCTAACAGATTTATTTTCTTAGCAGAAGCTAAGTACTGGTAGTGCTTCTCAGACCTCAATGCAAGTACAAATGTTCATGTTTCAAAATTTATAACTGCAAATGAGGAGCCTCTACCTAATTCAGTTGGAAGTGAAATGTGATATGGTGATATTCTAAAAGAAAACTGTCAAGAGAAGCATCAAACAGAATTCCCTAAATGCTATCCACGTGATGAGTATGCTTCATTAAAATCATGCGCATGGCAATCAGTATTTGGTATTTGGACAAGACATTTCATAGAAGAACTAATGTGAAATTGCATTACAGATCCGCATCAGCAGATTAGTACTTGCAATTGATTTTAATGATAAGGAACACTAACTTTTGAAGCCCAGTTAAGAAAATAGAATGCCCCCCGTCTCAATAGAATGCCATTCTTTACATTGGAAGGCTTGTGTTACAGATAATTATATCATTATTATATTTTGAATTTTGTTATACTTGTGGGAAGTTTTCATTTGTCATTGAAGTACCTATAGAAACATCCTTGATATGACTGCTTGGCCTAAAATACTTAGTATGTGGCCCTTAATTGAAAGTGTTTGCTAACCTCTGATTTATATCAGTGCTCATGTATTGTAAATGTTCATATTCAGGGAATGTGAGCTTTTGTGTCCTGCTAAAGGTCTACTTCAAAAACCGTTAGTGGTGAGGAAGTTGTTTAAGGCTGAGGTTCATTTGCTCTAGAAGTTATACTCACCTAAGTTTACTTTTGTCCTTAAATCGTGTTAAGCTGTCTAGAAGAGGGCAGAACACAAAACAAGACCGTTGATCCCTCTCCCTGTACTTCTCAGGCGCCCCTACAGCCCTGCGAGGAAGGCCCCACTCAAGGCCTGGTTTCTGAGCACTTGGACCGAGGAGTGGGAGGAGGCTGCTGGTTCTGTGCACTGATCCCTCCCTCCAGCCCCACCTTTGCCTGCCCCTCTCCCTCCCCCTGTTCATGGCAGCATCTTTATATATTTTTTTCATTGATTTTTTACAGAGAGCTAGAAACATCGATGAGAGAGAAACATCGATCAGCTTCCTCCTGCACATCTCCTACTGGGGATGTGCCCGCAACCCAGGTACATGCCCTTGACCGTAATCGAACCTGGGACCCTTCAGTCCGCAGGCCGACGCTCTATCCACTGAGCCAAACCGGTTTCAGCCATGGCAGCATCTTTAATCCCTGAGGTCTCATCTGCTACAGATAAGCACCCATTCTTGCCATTCCCTCTGGACAGTCTCTGTAGGTTTGGAGGATGGGAGATCTCCCAGGAAGGCAGAGCAGGTCAGAGCTGCCTGCCCCAGAAGTCCTGCTGTTTCCTGAGTCTTCCCTGGGAAGAAGAGGGAAGAGAACACAGGTGATAGTAACCCTGTTGCCCTTGAAACCTATGGAAAAAGAATATGTGTGTGTGTGTGTGCGCGCGTGCATGCACGCACGCGTGTGCACATAGGTACATGAACGCAGTCTGGAAGCGCTAAGTCAGGATTATTCTCAACCCTCATAGATGTAGGTGCCCATAGTGCAGACAACTGCTCAGAGACCAGTGTTCAGCTCATGAAACAGTTATAGAGAAGAAGAATCATACAGTACAGTTTCAAAGTTTGCCTCTCTTTCCCCCTTTCTTGTCCACAAATGACTACTGTTGTTAATATTTTGTAGAATCTTAATCTCTCTGGGTTATTTGTGGGGGATCGATAGCTTCTGACTTAGGATGTCAGACACTGCTCTCCCGAACGCTGGACGGAGGAAACTCTTTGAGAACTTGGTCTACTGATTGTGTTGAGAAGTGAGCATAACATGCGGGAAGATGACTCATAGATGTGACCTCACCATCGCTCTTATTTTAAACTTCTGACAGCGAGAGCATCACTCAGTTCTGACAGAGATTTTCAGCCGGGGCTGGGCCTGCCTGTGACTCAGTGATGTGTCACATTCTCTCTGCCGGAAACCTGCATTCTGAACAGCGTTCGTCATGGTCCTGGCAAGAAACCTTTGGGAGAGGTGTTAGGATTGTGTAGATTGAATTTTTTCCCCAGCTGCCCACAGAAAACAAACTCAGAAATACCTGTTTTGTTTTTTTTCTTTGAAAAGTGTGTTGGAATAGTTTGTCGTTTCTCCATCTGGAGTTGTTTGTTGTTGTTAGTTTGCTGAGGTTAGTTTGCTTAAGGCCGTGGCAAGGTGACTATGGACCTGGGTGAGGGGTAAGATAAACTGGGGCAGCGTGCCCATTTGGGGAGGTGCAATTTGGTAGCTGGTGCTAGGTGGTGGGTGACTAGCCATGGCTGGTGGCCTTTGGCCCTCACTCCGTGTGCCTGGGACTTGCATAAAAAAGTCCTCTAAGGGGTGCCTGCCTAGTTGCTCACCCACATGGATGGCTCTTTAGTATTCACTGGTTTTGTGCCAAGAGAATGCCTTAACTTGCTAGCCCACAGTGGGAACTTCCCAGCCCACATTGGGAACTTCCCAGCCTACATTGCGAACTTGCCTGAGGACCACACTTGATTTACAAGAAGCGGAGCCTTTATTCCATTCTTCTGTTTATTCATACAGCTCACGGAAGGGGCATGTTCTAACGGGCTCCTTCACTTCTAATCTGTAGATCTGTGCAAGTAGTTCCTTGAAGGCCGGGCTGTTTCCTCACACTCAAGCGGAAGGGATTACACAAGGCCTGGAGCCACCAGGAGGTGGGGATGGTTGGGGGCCATCTTAGAGGTTGCCTAGCTCAGCATCTAAGAGGTGGGCTGCTGAGTGGGTTTTGTGAAGAATCAGAAGGTGTGGTCCCACCAGCTAATGGGAGGAGAGAAGAATTCAGGTGTAGGCTAGGTTATGCTGTGGTAAACTCATAATCTGAGGGGTTTAAAATAATCTAGATTTGTTTCTTGTTCATGCAGATATTCATTGCAGGTTGCTTTGGGCTTTGTGCCACATCATCACTCCTAAGTCATGTCCATCAAGGTCAGTTAGGGATCCTTTGTGTCATTTTTACGGTGGGACCTGAGCTGACCGTTTGTGCAATTTTCACCATCTGAAACATTGCTCATTGCCACGGCAGAGGGCAAGAGTTGTGGAGAACCATGTGTTAGCTCTCAGCACTTCAGCTCATGTTATTTCCTTTCACATTTCATTGCCCTGATAATGTCCTGTGACCATCCCCCCCCCCTCCCCCGCAAAGGATCACAATCCTATTATGTGTTCAGAGAACGGAAGGTCAAAGTCCTTTGGTGATCAGCACCGATGAGAACCCCAGAGGGAAGAGTTAGTGGCATCGGCCTCCACACGTTGCGCAACGTGACTACTCAGCGTAGAGCTGGGATTGGCAATGAGGTGCTCATTGTTAGTCTTGGCCATGGCAGTGGTTGTGGAGAGATAAGGTATATCCTGATTGCAGTGGGTTGCGGGATGAATAGGAGATGAGCAGGTGGGGAGAGCTGGGAGGAGGAAATTGTAGAAATTGCTTAGCAGGCAGAAAGCAGCTCTAATCACCAGTCTTTCCCCGTTATTTTTCACATAATCATTGATTGCTGTCATGGTGGGTTTCTTTTCATTGTGTATCAGATACTTGTCAGCAGCTTCTTCCTTAACTGAAGCTCTGCTCTGCGTGTGCTTTGAGGATGATCCCAGACCTGGCCACCAGGAGTTGACTTAATTTCTTGTGCCCGTTCTGCCCTGACTTTAAACAAGAAACCCCCCCCCCCCCTTTTTTAGTAGGTTTCCTGTTGTGCCAAACGAAGTCAGGCTATTATGAGAACTGCCAGGCTTTTTGAAGAAACTTACTTTACATTTGTTTTTTTATGTTGCCTTTTTATTAACTGTTTTTTGGAAGTTTGGAAAGAATTAAATCTGATTCCGTTTCCAAATTTGCCCCGAAACATCAGTTTTCCATTTTTTTTGCTGAGTTCAGAATCTCAGGCAGGATATGGGAAAGCGCTTGGTAAATTGTAAAGTGATATACAGCTATGCTGTTGTTGCCACTTTTTCCACTCATTTTTGGTGGCCAAGCAGTAATGCAGGGTACCTTTTTTTCCCTTTGGGAGCTAATAATGGCCTAAAGTTAAGACACAGCTGATCTGAAACGGGTAATTGAGACATCGATTATATTTGGCTTTGCATAAGTTTAAAAAGTAGATTTAACATAATATATGTTGTCCTTCACTAAATATTTAAATAAGCTGGCACTTCATTAACATATAGGACTTGCTAGAGAATAGACAGGACTGCAAACCAGGTCTGCTTTGCTCAAGTGCAAAAAGGATTTTGTTTTGTTTTGCTTCGTTTGGCCACCACTTTTCTTCTCATGAGTCTCCCATTTCTTTTCATGGCACTTCTTCCTCCGGCAGCTTCAGTTACTTCCCTAAGCCCTCCACTAGGTGAAGATACAGTCAGAGCCGGCACTTCTGACTCAAATAAAAAGGAATGATGTTGTGGTTGTAGGATTTCAAGTAATAGGTGGGGCTGGAGAGAGCGGACGTCTGAGCAACCCTGAAATCTCCCCAACACCTGCAATTCCATCTCCTCCGGGGCTAACCTCACAGAGAGCGGCCCAGGGTGTCAAGGAGACATTCGCTTTGACTCAGATGTTGTGGACTGTCCCCACATTGCAGGTTTGCAGTGACCTGTGGCTAATTGAGATTTGATAAATGTGAATGATGAAAAAAATATTTGGGGACTAAATCTTTCCAAAAAGTAAACAAGTGTGAGGTGTACATTTTGATTTCTCACTAATTAACTTGGCATTGTGATTTGTAAACTTCGAAATTTGAAATGTAGTCAAGTTACTACTAGTTTGCTTAAAAAGAACGGTCCTGAGATATCTTCCAAAACCACTCATTTGTTGGTCCTATCAAGGAAATTGATATTATTAAGCTAGGAGAGTTATGTGGGATGTATGTTTATGAAACATTCCTTCCCACCTTCTCGGCAAGACGCAAGAATGATGGACCGTAAAAGTGTACCATTAAAATGGCCTTATGTGTGTTTGAACCAATATCTGACTTTCAAGTTACCCAGCTGCCTGTTACCATTTACCTATTTTACTGGGTGTTGTGTGTTTTTCAATGGGGGTTATTAAATTTAATACTCTAAGCAAGTGATACAATCCATACTTCTTCAATTATGATGGTATTCTGATAAAAGTCATTTCCAGGTGCTTTAAAATGAAATGCTTTAACAAGCAAATCTTTCTAAGAATCGTGTTTTGTTTTCTAGTTAATATGAACGGGGTTATTATTCTAGATATTGGGCCTTTTTTTTCAGGTCATTCTCTATGTTGTTTAGCCTTGGAGTTATGGGCAAGCATAGGTAGGCGACCATGGCTTTCTGATTTCTTGGTAATAAATTAAACCTCTTTAAATTGTTGAAGTGAATATGCATAGTGGTTCTGTATGCCAGTGTGTCACCAATTAAAAAAAGGAATTTCAGGGATATGCTGGGGTTGTGTATATTTTGATTCTGAATTGTCGGAAGAGATTTGTGTCTCTAGTCCTCTCCCAGTGGAGATACACTGACAGGACCAAGGAGGTGCTAACTGCTCCGTTACACAGGGAAGGCAAGCTGTGAATTTCAAAGGAGGACACAGTCAGCTGTTACTAGATCAAGAAGATGACATGGCAAAGGGGGATGGCCAGGCTCATCAGGCCACAGTGTACTAAGGGTGATTCAAAGCCTCTTCCATTTGCTTATTGGCCTTTGGGAAAGTATTATTCTTATTTAAAAATAGAAACTCTCAAAGAAAATATATATTTTTTAAAATCCTATTGAAATTGTATGTAGGTAATACAGGTAACTCCTGTTCTTTTTTGAACTTCATTACTTTTCTGTGGATGTGGGCAGTGAGGCGGTAGGGTACCCGTTTATGGACAAAGGGAACCTGGCAGGAGGGGAAGCTGATGAATTCATTGTCCGTTTTGAGGTTGAGTGCCTGCAGGATGCTCATTCCAGTGGAGAGGCCCAGGATGCAGTTGTAAATATATGGAGCCCGGGAGGAGGTCACATCTAGATGTATATAATTTGGAGACATTTATAGGTAATTGAATACTTGAGATGAATTGAGGCTGCTCCTTCATAATGAAATGTGATAACCACTATTGTAACACCACAGACTTGGTGTTAATCACATTAATAATATTATTAAGTGATAGGAAATGTGGGAACACAGTGTTTTCTCTCAAGGCCATGGAGAGGCTGAATTGCAACCTCACAGCGTTGTGTAGGGCGGAGTTGGCAGAATTGGAGTGAAGCAGCCCTCCACTGAGCCACACGCCTGCAGACCTAAATTGTGAAGCAATTAGACCTGGCCTACAATTAACCAGGCTGTTAGAGTGAGGGTAAGGCATGCTAGTCATGTGACAGAATACAGTGTGAAAGCCAAGCTCATTTTGATTACATGTATCCTTGCTGGGAGATGCATAAGTGTGGGAATAATTACAAAATTGGGGAGCAATAAATACTCTTTACGTGGTTGATTATTTTAAATTCAAAGCAAAACAACACAATAGTGTTATTTATAATCTAATCTGATTTTATAGTCACGATTTAACCAAAGGTGAGCTTGACTTAATTTTAACGAAAATTTTTAAAACATATATTTTTTAAGAAGTACAAGAGTAGTCAGTCACTAAACTGGATTCTATGTAATATAGTCATTCAATAAGGTGAATATTTTTGCCCTCCTATGGTGTTGAGATAGTATAATTATGTTTTTATTTCACTTGTTAATTTTTCTTCTATTTGTGTATTCTAACTAGTGTTATTAATACTATCAACAACATTAATTGAGCACCTACTTTGCATCAGGCACAGGAGAAATATAGATGAGTAAGTGAGGGTCTTTGTTCTCAAGGATAAAAAATCCTAGTGGAGAAATCAGAAGAATAAGCCAGAATTGCAGGCCAGTCTGGTATGTGCTGTGATGGTGAGGATCATAGTCCGTGGAAGAGCACAGATGGGGAGAAGGCAGCTTTCTCCATGTTTCCAGTTGTTTTGCATCCAAACCACAGAGTCAACAGGTGGGCATATGGTAATTCACTTAATCACCCCAACCATATATCTTGAATTGAAGAATTAATGCAGAATTCTTATTATCAGGGACTGCAAAGTTAATAGAAAGGATGTGTGTGAGATGAGTGGTGGCTATCCGGAAGCATTTCCATTGTTCACCAGGTGCTAGAATCTGAACCTTTACAGTGAAATTTGTGATAGGACTAGAAATATGTCATCGTATGAACATCTGACTGATAGATGGAGGATCCATTTTTTGAAATAACCAGTGGCACTCTGCATGCTGGCCAGCATTTCCATCCCAGTTCTAGTCGCAGCTTCCTCTAAAAGGCAACCAGGCTATGCTGGACCAATGTCATAGCCTGAGCCTGTCACAGGGACCATGTCATCTGCAACCTCTTCCCACTTCTTTTCTTGCTCCGTAGGAAACGTGTCTGTTCTTCTTTTAATTTCTTGCAATGCAGTTAATTCCCCAGTCGGCTGCCTTTCCCCTCCAGATGGTTCTTCTTAAACCGTACACTACTATTCTTTTTCTGATACGCTGCCCTTTCTCTCCATGTTGCAAATATAGCCCCAAAAAGCCCTTAATCACGACTAGCAATAATAACAGTAATACATCTGTTTTACTATGTTGAGAAGGCAGTCCATGTTTTGAAGTAGAACCAATGTCCCCATTTTTTTTAAGTCCTTGAAAAATCCCAGAATGTCTGTTTCAATTCTCCATGTCTTTATCTTTGTCCATCATTAACTTAAACCTAAGCTCTTGTTTTTATAACTTCTGTGTTCAAGATAAAGACTCACTTCTGTTTTCAGATAAAATCCTTTAAAAGTATGTATTTACACGATCACATATTGTTATATATATCTACTTTCTATGAAAGAATGTTTTTGTATCAAATAACTGACATAGGACTTAACCCTTGAAAGCAGTCAGTTCCTTTCATTAATTTATTCATTTCTTTTTCTTATTTTTTTTCAGTGAATAGTTAGGTTTTTTTGAAATTATCTGAGACATTTTTATTGGAAATATAGATATAGACTTTCCATTGCAGCAATAAATATATTAGAAGTACATGAGTAAATGATGCTTGTGAAGTTAAAACTGTCCACTGCTACGGCGAATAGATATTGAGGCACTCTCTGAGTACTAATATCTCCACCGAAAAAGATATGCTCTGTGCATAAAGATTTTGTCCCAGGATAAAACTTGCACATGGGCATACACACACACATACTTCACCCGCTGTATACACACATACGTATCCGAGCTAGAAATGGAAGGGTTGGGTCAGAGTAAGTGGATAAAAATGTGAGAAGAGCATTCGATGTGGAAGGAATGCCATGCTCAAAGGCACTAGGGCAGGAAACCTCAGGGTCTAGAATATCAAAGCCCACTGGTGGGCTCAGGCTTTGCAACATAAAAGCCAGCAACACTTGCATGCTAGTTGGATAAGACAAGGAACATAAGGACCTCGCTTGAATTGGGAGGAAGGAAGGGGGATAAACCAGGAGAAAAAAGAAATTTGGTTCGTGTTTCAAAATATGATGCCCCCTTCACACTTCCTCCTTCCCCAGTCCAGTGGGTCTTAGCTGAGGACGGTATTCGATGGCAACGTGAGGAGGCGGTGGGAAGCCTGGAGTGACACAGGATCAGGTTGTGCTTTGGGACATTCACCTGAGAGCAGTGGGAAGCTTACGGGAGAGGGAAGGGTCTGGGTTTGGGGAGACTGCTTCCGATTCAGGAGGCTCACCTGGTCTCTGCTGATGTTGCTGGGTGGTTGGTGATTTCCTGTGTCCCAGCGAGTTGCCCTAACGTGAAACTCAGCTGGCGTCCTGTGGGTGTAGTTCTAGGAACACTCCGAAGAGTTGTATTAACACACTTAGCATTCTGTGACCTTAAGGCAGGGCTGGTCATGTTGCAGAAGCATTTCAACGGGAAACTTTAGAGTGAAGAAACAATCAGTCACTGAAAAAGGAAGTTCCAGAAGGTCATTTCTGAAGGAAATGGTCTTTTTTTCAATGACCTCCTGATGCACTGTAAATTGGAGGAAGCTGGCATGCCTAACGGGATCTTAACCTGAAAGGATATTGGATCCCCTTCCAGAGGAAGGCTCTCCTGATGGGAAACCGTTATTAACTTGAGTAGACATTCCTGAGTGTTAATTAAATGTGCATTACAGGTGGAAGAAGCTGGGGTCTGGAAATGCTGTCTCATTCCACTCAAAGGGCGGGCTGCACATCTCCCGGGCTCTCTGTGGCTCTTCAGAGAACAGACAAAGAAGGCTTTCAGAGGATAAACAAACAAGGACATTTTCTTGGTGAAACTTGATGATCCTATACTTGGGACACATATGTGTATCAGATTCCCCCCGCTGTGTACCCTGATAGGTATTTATGTATCTAAACTGGCAACTGAGTTCAGTTGCCTTAAGGGGAAAACGGAGGAAACTGGCTTTGAAGTTGAGGAAGCCCCAGAGCTGGGAAGGGCTGCCGTCAGGTGTCGGAGGTTCTGTCTGGACCCTCATTGTTGCTGTTGCGGCCGTGCACAGGCTGCTTGTGAATCTGGGTAATCTATATATATAAAAGCCTAAGTGACCATGATGACCAGCCGGTAGCTATGACGGGCATTGACCACCAGGGGGCAAATGCTTAATGCAGGAGCTGCCCTCTGGTGATCATTGCATTCTCATAGTCAACCTCCTGCAGCCGGCCAACCTTCCATGGTCCCTCACCTGAGCCGGCTGGCCCCAATTGGCCCTGATCGCCAGCCAGGCAGAGGGACCCCACCTGTGCACAAATTTGTGCACTGGGCCTCTAGTAGTAGTAATAATCTGGCTCTAGGGAACTCGGTTGGATAGCCTGCTGGCAAGTAGATAAAACCCAAAATTGTTTAGAAGGGCATAACGTAAGAGTAAGGGTCCCCATTGCTGGAAGCCTCTTTCCTTACCACATCCCACTCTCTAGAAGCCTCTATGGATGAGAGTTTCTGTTTATTCCTATGGCACTCCTCTGCCCACACAGGTAACACGTGTTTTTAAAAGACATGTGAGTTTTCTTTTTTCCTGTCCAAATTGTGCCACCCAACACACAGGGTTCTCCTTGTCCAGTGATGCCCTCAGGTGCCTTCCCCCAGAGATCAGTCCAGCTCAGTCCCTCCCACAGCTGCCGTGTCTCTCCATCTGTTGGTCAAACCTCAGAGGTCCCTGGTTTCCAGTGTTCAGTGGGTTGAATGGTGGCCTTCCATCCTCATCCCTGGTACCTGTGAATGCGACCTTATTTGGAAAGTCTTTACAGATGTCATTCATTTAAGGAATTTAAGGATGAGATCATCCTAGATTAACCATGTGGACTCCAATTCTAGTCTCAAATGTCCTTATAAGACAGAAGAGCGGGCTGATCAGGACTGTCTCCCCGGCCCCTTCCCAGGGCACGGGTGGTTGTGCCTCCTGGTCCTTAAACCCCCGCCCTGCATCCCCTCTGCCTGTGTCCTCCTGACTCTCCTCCCGTCCCTTTTGGATATTCTCTCTGGACGCTGCCTGTTCTCTCTCCCAGCAGCTTGAGCGCCGTCTGGCTCACCTTCCTCACCCAGCAGGATGCGGTGGAAAAAAAGAGGGAGGGCAAGGCAGCTCCAATTTTTCCTCCAAAGTGCAAGTGTGGTCCAGCCGGCGTGGCTCAGTGGTTGAGTGTCAACCTATGAACCAGGAAGTCACGGTTCAATTCCCGGTCAGGGCACAAGCCCGGGTTGTGGGCTCGATCCCCAGTGTGGGGCATGCAGAAGGCAGCCCATCAATGACTCTCTGTCATTGATGTTTCTACCTCTCCCTCCCTTTCCCTTCCTCTCTGAAGTCAATACAGAATATATTTAAAAAACAACAAAACCACAGCAACAATGAAGTGCAAGTGTGCCCAGAGGAGACTGGAGGGGGAGCCTCAGGAGGCACATCCGAAGTCCAGGGCTTCTTTGAAATCAGTTTTATCTTACAAGTAGATATCCCTCTTCAGTACTAGTGCACCATTCAGATTTCTACCAAACCGTGCTTGAGTTAATATAAAGATACTTTAACTAACTTAGTTTTTGCACTGAATCTATGAATAAAGTTGATGCCTTAAAACGGCTGGCAGACGTTTTCTGTAAAGGGCCAGACAGTAAATATTTTCGGCTTTGCGGGCCCTGCGGCTCTGGGACGGCTACGCCACTCTGCTGTTGTGGTGTGAACACCCAGGAATGTGTGTGGCTGTGCTCCAATAGCGCTCGCTCCATGGCCTCTGGATAAAAAAAAAGAGGGCAGGACACAGGGCGAGGAAGAGAAGGCCCTGGGCAGACATTGGAGTGCTGTCTGACGCCCCTGCAGCGGGAGGGAGCAAGGAAGGATTCTCACCCGGAGCCCTAGGAGGGAGTGCAGCCTCGCAGATGATGTCAAAACCCCAGGGTTCTGACCTGGTGGTTACAGTGACGTGCTTGAGGCCTGAAACCTTCTCCAGGATGTCCTTGATATCGCTGTGTGCTGTTCTCACTTATTTCTTCCTTCTACCCAGGGAACAGAGGGTTCGGCTGTGAAACTTCTGGGCAGCACAACATCGCAAGCTTTCTGTAAGCTTCATGATGTAACCATTTGATTCATTTTTATCTGCAGTAAGATTATCTGTACCGCGGCTATTGGTGTCTTTTAATTCATTGGGAGCATTGAGGACAGTTTGTTGATTCAACAACCAGAATCATTTTTACTTCCTTGTCTCATTGGGCCCTGTTCCATCTTTTGTTAACTTTTGGCAAAGGAAATGAAGTAACACATTTGTTTTCCCCCCCATTTTTAATTTTTTTTTTTGTGGGAGAATGTCCCCATCTTGTGGCTATTTTTGTTGTGTCTTAGCTTCTATAGGCATACAGAGGAACTCAGTGATCCGGGCACGTTGCCATAGGCATACTCAGTGTCTCCAATTGGGTTGTCCTGTTGGAGTCTGGACACATAGGGTACTGGACAATCTTACTTATGCTGTATCTATTTACCTAACCCTGGCGTTCCATTTTTAACATGTTCCAAGTCCTCCTAAAATGATGGTTTCATTTGCTCCTCCAGATAGTCTTAAAGAATAGGCTAGCTACATCTTCTGTTTTTTTAAAAAAATACTTTTTACTAGAGGGCCGATGCACGAAATTTGTGCAAGGGGCTCAGCCCTTGCAGCCCTGGAAGGTTGTTCGGCTGTCCGGTCTAATTAGCATATTATGCTTTTATTATTATAGATTGCTTTCACAGAGGAAGGGAGAGGGAGATAGAAACATCAATGATGAGAGAGAATCATTGATTGGCTGCCTCCTGCACCCCCCCCCCCCACTGGGGAACAAGCCTGCAACCCGGGCATGTGCCCTGACCAGGAATGGAACCATGACCTCCTGGTTCATAGGTAGATGCTCAACCACTGAGAAACACAGGCCAGGCACATCTTCCATTTTAAGATAAGGGTACTGAGGTGATGTATAGTAAATCATCAAGTTAGAAATCTCTAATTCTCTGTCCTGTGGATCGTTTACCACCCTCACCCCCTGCCCTGCCCCCAACTTCAAGCCTGGGAGAAAGCAGAATGCAAATGATGGCTGTATCTCAAACTGTCTTTCAGAAAGTTGGCTACTAATAAGAAGTCATTTTGTTTATAAAATGCCAATGGAGTTTATCCAAACAGAATTTGCTTTGCCTTAATTATTTAAGTACATTTTCCTGATTGGCAGAAATTGAAATGAATTTATGTTATAAGCATTCCCAAAATGTTCTGATTACTATCTTAAGAAAAAGAGAATGCCACAAATTGAATCTGACTTGTGGGTAGAATGTACAGTGTAGGAGTGCAGATTTGTCTGGTGCACAGAAAATGCTATTAAATACAGTTAAAATGAATCAAAAATTTTTGTGCTAAAACAGTAAACTTCAGTCTTCAGGCATTCACTTTGGTAAAACTCCTGTATAGTACGAGGCACATGCTATATAATAAAAGCCTAATATGCTAAGTGTCTAGTCGTCCAGTCAACTAATCAAAATGTAATATGCTAATAATATGCTAAGGCTGCACAACCGCTTGCTATGATGTGCACTGACCACCAGGGGGAAGACGCTTCAACCAGTAGGTTAGCTTGCTGCTGGGGTCCAGCTGATCGGGACTGAGAAAGATGGGCTAGACATGCTCTGGAGCCCTCCCACAGCCTCTCCCTGGCTGGCCAACCTCCTGCATCCCTCCCCGGCCCCAGTCGTGCACCAATGGGGTCCCTTGGCCTGGCCTGCGTCCTCTTGCAATCCGGGACCCCTCGGGGGACGTCAGAGAGCCGGTTTCAGCCTGATCCCACAGGCCAGGCCAAGGGACCCACTGGTGCATGAATTCGTGCACTGGGCCTCTAGTAGAGTATAAAAGTTTTTACAAATAGGGCACTTGGAGTGGTTGCCTTCATTGTACAGTGTAATACAATAGAAGTCTCTTGTTAAATATAGGAAGTGCATTTCTGGAGGTGGGTTTTGAAGCAGAAAATACTAAGGCAGGTTCTTCATTGGCCTGTGCTGATGCCTTCGTGTGTTGCATTGTGTTTGGAAACAGCCCACTAAGACTTATATGTGGGATCTAAAACAAACAAACAAAAAATTAAACAGTGAAAAAACCCCAAAAAACTCAGGTACAGAGAACAAATAGATGGTTGCCAGCTGGTAGGTGGTTTAGGGGATGGGTGGAAAAGATGAAGGGTTAAGAACTACAAATTGGTAGATACAAATTAGTCATGGGGCTGTAAAGTACAGCATAAGGAATGTGGTCAGTAATATTGTAGTAACTGTGTATGGTGTCAGGTGGGTACTAAACTTGTTGGGGGAATTGCTTTGTAAGGTATATAAATGTCTAACCACTAACACCTAAAACTAATATAATACTGAACGTCAACTATAATTGAAAAATTAAAAAAACAAAACAAAACAATGTGAGCTCTATGAGGGCAAGGATCCTGTCGATTTTGTTCACTGCTGAATTCCTTGATCCAGAACAGTGTAGAGTAGGGACTTAATATGCATCTGTTGAGTGAGTCAATGAATGGGTATATAAAAGTGGCAAGGAATGAAGGTAGGTCTTTATTAGTGACAAATTAAGTGAAACTCTAAAGAAGTGGGGACTTGTATGCTTCTTGATCATGATCTTGGTCCCATGAATATGTCATTGAAAATAATACATCATTTAAAAATGCACTGTACATTTTTACATGTGTGACCAGATGGGCAAAGCTTGGGCATCAGAGCTGGAAGGACTGCTCTGGCTGGATGTTTCTTTAATGGGGACAAGATACGGTTGTGAGACTGGAGATTATATATGTGGAACACCCAACACAATCTCACTTACTTAGCAGCAGCACAGAGCAATTGCTTCCTGTTCTCATTGGTACTTTTCAAATAACACGGAGAAGGAAGCAGTTATGCCGTAAGCCGGAGTTCTCAACCAGGGTGACTTTGTTCCCAAGGGACTTTTAGCAACATAAAAAGTACTGCACCAGGGGACTCCTGCCATCTGTGGCCAATGGCCAGTGGCCAGGGATGACGCTAAACATCCTGCGAAGCACAAGACAAGCCCCACAGCAAAGAATGACCTAGCCCAAAGCATCAAGGGTGCTGAGGTGGAGAAACCTTCTCTGAGTCAGACATGAAAGTACAGCATCAAAATAGTGAGCACAATACAGAGTGTGTGTCACTATATGAATCTTAAGTTGGA
This sequence comes from Myotis davidii, assembly GCF_000327345.1. NCBI lineage: Eukaryota > Metazoa > Chordata > Mammalia > Chiroptera > Vespertilionidae > Myotis > Myotis davidii. The sequence goes on along the minus strand of NW_006293779.1, from coordinate 1,209,998 downwards.
CAAGATATTACTTATGGATAAAGTCTTTTCATGTGTAGCAAATTAAACTTTTCAATTTTTGCCTCCCAGTCTAAGTTAGTTTTCTCCGTTTCTGCCAACATCGGGGATTCATTTCATCAACATATTTATATATCCTAACAATTTTTGGCTTTTCAAACACTAGAATAAGCATATACTTAATGAATCGTGGCGGAGCTCAGCAAACACTATTATTTAATATGGTTGCAACCACCACCAAAGAATGGAATTATTAACTTGTTGGTAGTTCGATCAGAATACATTTGATCAACTTGTCAGTTTGGATGGACACGACACTTGATGACACTGTCCGCATCCTGTGCCCTTAACATCCTGCATTCTAAATTTGATAATATATTTTACATTAAAGTAAGAGTTATATTTCCTGTGAAAGAATATTGTGGATTTTTGAGGTAGGAGAAGAGAGTTGGAAAATTTGGGTCATTTCATAGTTTCCTTTGCTTTCTCATTTAGCCATTGCCCAATGCATTGTGTTTGAATAAACTGTATGGTGTGGGAAAGACTTTGAAGACATTCTTTGTATTTATTATTATTGGCCTGAAAGTGGACCCTTTTTCTTGGGTATTTCGTGATGCATCAGCTACTGGTGGGGCAGGGTAACAGATGTTGCCTTTGGTGGTCTGATGCTTCCCCAAAGGGGGGTTCTGCTGTGTGCTGAGTGAGTTTTCATGCCTGCGACTCAGTGCTCAGCTCCTGGGTGCTGTCTCCAGTTTGCTGGCACTGAGTGCCTACTTTGTACCAGGGTATGGTGCTAAATGCTCTTTCTGAAGTTCCCATTTTATCCGCACCACCCTGCCAGGAGGCAGCTGCTTTAAGATCCCCATGTTAGAGCTGCAGAGGCGGAGAGGCCCGGCTGAGTGACTTGTCCGTGGTTGTGTGAGTAGAGTGGGGCCCGCGTAGGTCAGGTTACCCGGCTGCTGATCTTTGCTGTCATCACTGGAGGTGTGGCGGCGGCCGTGTTGGTCCGTTGAGTGGGGTCACACACACGGAGGTATCGGACCTTCACTCTAAACGCCAACAATAATAAAGCATCGGGGAGTATAACTCACCACCATGGCCAGTAGCTCTGCAATGACAGAGAGGCGCTTACTAGAAGTGAGGTTTAAAAAGATGGACCTCGTGAAGTCAGTTCCCTGCCCCCCTCTTTGCCGGCACTGGGCGGAATGGGAAGTATAGGCTTGATGCCACACAGGTGACCTTAGGAGATGTTGCTCCAGGCAGGCGTGGCTTCTTCAGTCCTGCCAGACCTCTGCCTGCCACACGGTGCCCCCGTTGTGCCTAACGGCTGTCCAGGATAGCTGTGTCTGGGTAAAAGCACTTTTATGGAGCATCCTTGTCCTGGAACGTATGAATTGAGTTTTGCACTGTACTGTGTGTGTGTGTGTGTGTGTGTGTGTGTGCATGACTCCTGTCGGCAGTTATGGGGAAGGTTTGGTCTCCTTTCAAGGGCACCTGGTACATAGCACCCGTGGGACTAGAACTAGTTAATTCTTCCCAGTTCCCTCTGGTCTGTGAGCTCCTTTGGGACGGATGCTGTGTTACTATTAGGAGTCACAGAGGCCGTTTGGGTGCTGATGAGGAACTGAGCTTTAGCACAAGCATGTCAAACTCGCGACCGGCGGGCCGCATGCCTCGTTGGTTTAGCAGGTCAGTGACTGCCCGAAGTCACCAGCCAGTGAGTGGAGGAGCGGGATTCCTACACGGACTGTCTGATGTCCACCTCTGTGCCCTCTTCACCCCTTTTCATCTTTTCCTCATTTTGTGTCTTTGCATCTCTGGCACATGGTAGTGCGCATGCGTGACTCCTGTGATGGGGAAGGTGTGGTCTCCTCAAGGGCACCGGGTGCATACCTGATAGAACAGTGCAGAAATGTGCATCAAGCAAATGAGTGATGCCTGCACATCTTCTAGGTGGAAGCTAAGCATTGCTTTTTACCTGAATGTAATGCAGAGTTGCAGTTTATAAGAATAATGACAAGAGCCTCAGGTATTTGAGCCTGAGCAGCTGTCAGAAGGAAGCCCTGTTGCCCTGACCGGTTTGGCTCAGTAGATAGAGCGTTAGCCTGCGGACTGGAGGGTCCCGGGTTCGATTCCCGTCAAGGGTATGTACCTTGGTTGTGGGCATGTCCCCAGTGGGGGGTGTGCAGGAGGCAGCTGGTCGATGATTCTCTCTCATCGATGTTTCTGGCTCTCCATCTCCCCTCCTCTCTGTGAAAAATCAATAAAATATATTTTTTTAAAAAAAGAAGGAAGCCCTGTGCTCCTAGTTTTCGTCCAGACTCCGAGTCTGCTTCTGGAGCCCTCCCAGAGTCTCTCTGACAGAATGCTCTGGTTCTGTCTCCCCCGAAGTCCTCCCCTCCTTTACCCCCACACCCCCACTCTCCGCCGCTCCCTGGAACCCCACTGGCCAGGCATGGGTACCTCTAGTTGTGTGACTGCAGAGAGGTCAACCTTGCTGCATCTTAAGTGTCTCATCTGTGATGTGAGGGACTTGAGGTGGTAGGTAATCTATTTCCATAGTTCTTTACAGTTTTAAAAAATAATTACTGACCTCTTTAAGAATCTGCTAAAAACACAAACACCACACATACACACACACACGCACACACACGCACACACACGCACATACACTCAATTTGATGCACAGTTCTATGGGACTAGGAGACTCTGCTCACACGAAGCCGATCCATCTACCAGTTATCCCTTGTAAAGGATCTATTCTTTATTGGGTTATCTCCAATTCTAAGGGTGTGTGGCATGCCACCATAGCATTTTTTAAAATTAGAAAAAATATTGTAAAGATAGTCTTGTATTAGAACTTGTAAAATTCACAAACCTTTCAACCTGGGCTTTGAAGCAAAGAAAGTAGATGAAGGACAATGGTGCCAGCCCCTATCAACGAGGTGCTGACAACTGCAGACCGTGAGACTTTGGGACTAATCCTTCTGACTTTTTACCCCATGTTCTCATCATCTCTGTTGTGTACAAACAGTGGGATCAGTGTGTTTTCCTTGGACGGATTAGTGGAGAGATGTTTCATAGGCAGAGTTCTAGCCTTAGAGGAAACATTAGTGATTAATTTCAGCTTTGATTGAAATACTTAATGAGTGAAATATTTGAGGTGCTCCTGGGTCCCGCAGAAAACTGGAAACCCCTCCCCCCATTGTTCTTGATTACTGCAAACAGCAGCTACCCCCCCAGAGAGTCCTCATTCCCAGGATCCTCAGCTCTGAAACTGTTCTCATTCCACATCCCTTGTTGGACCTGTTTACTACCAGTGTATGCTGCTCTTTGTTGTATAAATCCCACCCATCCTACTGGGCTGCCTCAGAGACAGAGTTCCTTCCTCTCACGGGGAGGAGTTCAGCCCTTTCTGATTTCATGTCCTTTCTTTCATTCCTGACCTAAGTGGGAGGCAAGAGAAGGAGACCACCCCACAGGTCATCCAATGCATCAAGACCATGTGGTACCCACACTCACGCTTGCAGACATTCTCTAGAGGGGAACATATCTTTCAACGAACTAGCACTTTATTCATAACATTCTAACCAGTCCCTCATATATTTGAATCCAATCTTTGTTTCACTTGCATGTATTTTCAAAGGGAAATAAGTGAGCAAAATCAAATATTTGGTTTACAGCAGTTAAGATGGTTAAATGCAAGCGGGTTTGGCCTGCCCTTCTTTCCCTCCATGGTCTTCTGCTCTGCCCTCCCACCCACTCAATGAGATTGATGGGATTTTATTTACTGCCTGGTGGAAACAGTTGGGGGTTGGGTGGTGGGGGGAAGGCGGTTAGAACAATCCAAGCATTTTGAAACATTTTCTTGGCAGGTTTTTTTGGCAGCTAAGATAGGCCAGCTCAAAATATATATTTTAAATGTTCTACCTTTGTGGGTTCTGTGTTTGCCAGTGTAAATATTTCCAAATTGTTCTCTTGATTTCATTCTTAAGAACCCAGACAACTGTTACAACACATATGCGTGTGTGTCTATACATCTACACACACACACACACACACACACACACACACACACACACACACACACCAAGATTATTTTTATTCTTTTGGTTTTAAACATGCAATTTTTTTCTGTTGAAGAGAAATAATGATTGTGAAACTACACTTATCAGAAGCCAACTAATTGAACTCCATGGAAGAGAGCTATTACAGTAATATAAAGTAATAATCATGATGATGATCTCATAGGACTTGCCTTGGCCTTCTTGGAAAATCTCATAGAAATGAGGAAATCACCAGTCCTTTTTATTTTCTTTTCAACATTTCAACAAATTAGGGCTTAGAACTTAGCATCTCCTGGGTCCCACATGGGTAGTTTAATGTGGAACTGAAAGAAGTGAAAAGAGATTTTAGCAGGATAAATGGATTCTGGCAAGAAAGGGTAGCAGGTTAGTAATGCAAGTTAATGATATACAACTTTCAATGAGCTTTTGTAGTTCTTCATATTTGCGAATGCTTTGCAATTCTTTTTATTAATCATTCTGCAAGATAATTCTTTTGGGATACATTTATTTTGCTGTCTCTATTTTTTAAAGGCACAAGTAGGTTAAATGCCCATTTTTGCCAAGCAGTGAGAGAGTAAAAATTTAAGGAGTTTTGTTTCCTTCTTCTCTTAATGCTCCTATCTCTGATACAGCTTTCATAATTAACTTTCCCCCCTGAATCTAGGAGGAATAGTGTAAGATGTTGTTGACAGTTACTTAATTTTGTCACCTTTGGATACATTACTCAATTCCTCTGGCCCTCAGTTTCCTCATCTGTAGAATGAGGTGAATGGACTGGATGGTATTCAAGTCTTTAGCTGTCTGAACATTGATTTTCATTGAAGTTAGAACTGTCCTCCTTGCTGGATGTAGAACACCAGACCATTATCACATGAACTGCAGACGAAGCCTGGGGAATTACATGCAGCCATTTATTCCAGTTGGCTCGCAGTGCTTAGTGAGTACCACAGAATGATGCTATTTGATTGTTCAGTGAGTTAGAGCTTACAGATTCCCCGACGGCCAGAAATGGGATGAGTCCTGCTGGCCTTGGCAAACAGACTGCCTTCATGAGTTGCACTGCACATGATGGCAACACCATGGTTTCTTGAACCATATTCGAGGTCATGCTATCTTCCAAATGAGAAAAAATATTACTTGTTTCTCTAAAGAGGACATATTTTCCCTACTTTAAAAAGAATTGTATCACCAAATGTAAATACCCATATGTGGCCATTTCCAAGTTTATACCCTTCTAGAGGCCTGGTGCATGAAATCCATGCACAGGTAGGGTCCCTAGGCCTGGCCGGCAATCAGGGCTGATAGGGGCCTTCTGGCTGCCGGCCGGGGCCTCCCTTTCCCAGCTGCTGGCTTAACTCCCGATCGATCTCCCGAGGAGACACTTTACATATTAGCCTTTTATATATATAGGTGCTTTTTTATATTAGTGTAAGCAAATAGTTGGTATGAAACTGAAAACCAGGGCCTTACTGTTCTTTAGGTAGTCTAATTACTTAAAAATTGACAAGGAATTGTATTCCTATTCTGTGCTTTTTAAAAACAAACATATGTAAATATCAATGTAAAATAATAGGGATCTTGAATTAAAGAAACCTGTTTTTTAAGTATAGATGGGGAAGATTTTTATTCTGACAATGCCAATAGTAGCAAAGTTTTATTAGACTAACCTTCCTGCAGAAAACAATTATAAATTCTGGACAAAATATAAAATCAATTATTTGAAGGCTCTAGATAACAACTGAAAACAGATAGAAATTGGAGGAGAGTTGATTCTTGGAAGAAGTAAATTGCACTGGATAAACTCAATGTTTATAGACTCTGCTTTGATTTTGCTTGATGGCATTCCCAGTCTATGCCACTGGACTGAGAGCAGAAAGGTGCAGTTACTAGCTTGAGGAGTTAGGAGATGAATGGCACTTGTGGCTGGAGAAGAGGGAGCCCTTCCATCTGAATATAAACTCTGCCCTCATTTTTGGCTGACCCCTGGGGAGACCCTGAAGTTCCCCTGAAAAGCAGCAGCTGGAAAGCTGAAGGAACTGAGCAGATCCAGCCACCGCGCACCATAAGGCAAACAGAACTGGAGTTTGAATCTGGCCAAGTAGCTGTCTGGTAGAACGCAACATCCTTCAGGAAGAGATACAGAACCTCTACAAAACAGTATTCATGATATCCCTCCCACACTAACATCCTGGGAAGGAAAGGAACTATGACTCATCGTCAAGAGAAGAAGCAGTCAATAGACAACAAACAACTCCAGGAGGAGTGAGATGCTAGAATTACTGCACAAGGACTTTAGAAGGAGCTATTATAAATATGCTTGGCTTACAAGAAAACAGTCATAATGAAACCAAAGATGGGGACTTTTAATAGAAAAGTAGAAAACAAAGGAAGTAGAAGTAAAACAGGATCAGTAAACTAGACGCTAGATCAATAGAAATTATTCCCTATCGAGAACCAAGAGAAAAATGATTAAAAGTGGACAAAGTCTTGGTGCTTTTATCCAGAAATTAATCTATATATATAAAAGCCAAGCAACCAGAACCACTGGAACAACTGGTATCAACGGTCACTATGATGTGCACTGCAGCTGGCCAACAGGCTTGATCAGAGGTGGGGCTGGCCAACCTCTCCTGGCCCCTCCCCCTGGTCAGCCCAGCCCCTATTGGCCCAATCAGGGTAGGCCAGCCGGACCCCACCTGTGCATGAATTTGTGCACCAGGCCTCTAGTATAAAATATTTTAACATACCTGGAATTGTGTCTTAGAGGGCAAAAAGAGAATGTGTCAGGAAAAGGTTTTGAAGAAATAATGGCTGACAGTTTCCCAGGCGAAGAGCAAACTCACTCATGTAAGACGCTCAGCAAATGTCAAGTAATATGAGTACAAGGCAGACCACTCCTCAGCACTTCATAGTAAAGCAGCTGAAAATCGAAGCTAAAGAGAAGACCTTGAAAGCAGCCAGAGTAAAAGGTTGTATCACATACACTGGAACAATGATATAAATGATGGATGACTTCTCTTGGGGAACAAAGGAAGTTATAAAATGGTGGAACATTGCTAAACTGTAAAGAAACTGGTTTACACACTTTTGTAAAAGATAGCTAAAGAACCAGTATGTACTTGGAATTTTAGGTCCAAAGAGAAATTCTTCAGTAATGAAGGTGAGCCCTAGCTGGATTGCCCCAGCAGACAGAACATCAGCCTGCGGACTAAAGGGTCCCGGGTTCCATTCCAGTCAAGGGCAGGTAGCTTGATTCTGGTCAAGGGCATGTACCTCCGTTCTGGCGCTGGTCAGGGCACATGTGGGAGGCAACCAATCAATGTGTCTCTCTCGCATCAGTGTTTTTCTTTCTCTCTGTCTCTCTCCCTCCCTTCCATTCTATCTAAAATCAATGGGAAAATATCCTCAGAAGGATTAACCCGAGGGGCGGGGGGCAGAAAATATTTGCATAACAATGAAAATGGAAGTTCTGTACAATAAGAAATTGTGAAAGAAGTTCTGCAGACTTCTGGGAATTGATACCCATGGGAACTCAGAACAATATGGTGTGGGCTTTATAACTTATGTAGCTGTACTACATAAGAAATGCATGGGTTTTACAAGTGCTGCAGAAATGTCAAGATCTGTGAAACTATATTATTATAAGAAGGATAAGAGGGTCATTAATGACAATTTTATGGTGCTTTGTAGTTTTTAGAGGTTTTTATTTTAATGTCCTTCAGACATACCAAAATGAGCTGTCGTTTTCCCACCAGGTACATGGGCTTTAGAAAAACGCCCTCATTCCCGGCAGTGAGGCTCCTCTGGGGCTTGGAGGGCAGTAGGTATTTGGTTCCCGCTGGATTGAGCCCTAAAAGAGGATTGGAACAGATGTTTGAATTTGGTTAAATGCTTTCAATATTTATTACTTAGGTGACCTAGTTTAGTAGCAATTGTAATGGGGGGAGGGCGGGGGGAAGGCCATTTCAGAAAGACAGAGTTTTTTGTATTCAATTGTAAGAATTTGTAAAGATTTGAAGAATTTCCCTTCTTATTAATTTTTATTTAGCTTGGATATGGGAAAATGAAACCCTGAGAGATTCTCTTCCTGCTTTTTACCGATATCTGCATGGGCACCATATTTAAAAAACACTTTCTTACATGAAATATTTTTTGATGTGAGTAGAGGACACTTGTGGGAATACTGTTCTTAGAACTGAATTTCAGAACCTGGGGACTTTGGAGGTCATTGCATAGAGCCCTCCAGCCCTGCACTTTATACCTGAGCACACTGAGACTTGGATGTTGGGTCCATGGCTGGCAGAGGTTGAGTGGCGCAGGCAGAAGTCCGATTTGACTCAGTGCTGTGTGTCCTTCTGCCATCGTGAGCCCCGCGGATGCCCCATCCTGGAGAAGCGAGCTCTTGGATCCTGGACCTGTCACCTGCATCCTTGACTCTTCCTAGATGCCTCCACAGCGCTTAGCGTAAGGAAGATGCTGGCGAGGATGAGGGGAGATTGTAGAAGAACACGTGGCCTGACATGTTCCCACTAGCTTTTCCCTCCTCCCAGGGTTGCAGGTAATGAGAGGGCGTGCATAAAGTTAGCCTCCAAAACCCAAACCACAAATGTCTCGTCCTGCTGCCATGAAGGGTCCATGATGGAGAGTAGACTAAAAAAGGCGTGTAAATACAATTGCTACAATAATGAAGAATTTGGAGAATGAGTGGAGTTAGGTATGAAAGGCTTCCCAGGCGAGTGGATCGAGGTGATTTCCCACATCCTGCAAACCTCACGGTAATTCCTCGCAGGGTCATTGGAGAACATAACATGTTGTGGCTGCAGAGGCTGAAATCTACAATGTGGTTCAGGGAGCGGTGGCCAACATGAGTGTTAGAAAGCGAGAGGGAAAAATGATTGAAATGGTAATGTGGGGGATAGAGCCATATACCTGGTTATTACTGTAGAATTGGCTTCTTAAGCTGTTGTCTAAAAGGGGATCAAAACATTTGGAATTGGCGGAGATGAACAAGCCTTATACTGTATCATCCAACACCACTGAATGGCCAGGGGTGTGGTGTGAGTAAGAAAACCGCCCTTTTCCTCCCTCTTACACTTCAGTGCTGGTATTTTTTTATTTTTTTCCCCCCAAGGAATCTGGGGTCTTTTTCATGTAGGTTTTAAAAATTATGGTAAAATATATACAACGAACTTTGTCATTTTAAGTGTACAATACCTTGGCATTATTTCCATTAAACCCTGTTGTGCAACCATCACCACTATCTGTTTCTAAAACCTTTTCATCACCCCAAACAGAAACTCTGTCCCCCATTGAACTATAAGCCCTCATCCCTCCTCCCGCCCTCCCCCCGCCCCATTCTCTGCTAACTTCTACTGTACTCTCTCTCTAAATTTGCCTGTTTTTGGTACCTTACACAAGTGGAATCACATAAATGTGGCCTTTTGTTATCTGGCTTATTCACTTTGAATCATGTTTTCAAGGTTCCTCCATGCTGGCACATGGCTCAGAACTTCATTCCTGTTTATGGTTGAATAATGTTCTATCCTACATATAGATGCCACAGTTTGTTTATCCATTCATCAGCTGACGGAAACAACTTGGATTGCTGCTACCTCTGGCTGTTGTGAATCATGCTGCAGTGCACATTGGCGGACAAGTATTTGAGTCTCTGTTTTCAAGTCTTTTCAGTCTATACCTGTGTGTAGACTTGCTGGGTCACCCGGTGATTCTGTTCTGAGGAACTGCCACCCTTGCTCTGTAGTGCTGGGGTGTGCAGCCTCACGGAGGGCTTCCCTATGTGGGTGTGAGAGCATGAACAGTTGACCCTGCAGTTGCTGAATGCAACGGTACATTTGGAGCTCATTGCTTGTAAGTAACTTCAGATTTTTTTTAAAACAAGTTTTAAAAAAAGGTTTAAAACAAGTTTTGCTCTTCTCTTAGGTATACATTTGGGCAGTCTCTGAACATGAACTCTGTGTTATGAGAAGGGTGAGATTCTGTGTTTGTGTGGTCCCCTGATGCTGTGGGAGTGGAGGAGCCTGCCACCCTGTGTGTGCATCAGGTGTTGTGCTAAATATTTTCACACATTAAAAAAAATCACATTTCATGCTTGTCTTCACGTTAACTTTGTGAGGTGGATATCATCACCCTTACATTGCAGTGAGGAAATTGAGCCTGTTCTTCCCTCCCTTCCATAAGTGGTAGCGCCAGGATCTGGTTCTGAGAATTGGATTCAAAAGCCTTGAAATCGGCACTTCCCCAGTAGGGTAGAAGCCTTCATTATTGTTTATAATTTGGAATTTTCTTGGATTGTATTTAGACCTCTTCCGGCCCCTCTTAGTTTACCTAGATAGGAGAGGGCTGCAGTTCCTTTTTCATTTGCGTTCAGGGGTGCTGCCCCAAGTCACTAAGTGTAGCTGCTCATTTTTGACAAAGCTAAGGACTTCAGTTAGTATTTCATTACGTGATTACTTGCCTTATAACTTCTTTTACTCTGCGAGTTTTTCTAGGAACTGTAGGTTTTGTTGACTGCATCCTTGTGATATTAACATGTACTCGGTCCCACAATTCCCTATAAATAAAGTATAGGTCTAGTAAAAATGCTTACAATTTTTTTTTGCTGTCCTATTAAATTTTCAGTGATAGTCTAATTTCCCTTGCAGGTTGCCAGTCAGGCAACTGGAGTATAGGGCCACCTTCCTGTCTTAATGGGACTTCCAAAGACACAGGAGAAGGTGGTACAGTTTTTATCGCTTTCCTTAATCTAGAGTCTAAATTTTTTGTGTGCCTGGCCCTAAATTCATGTGTGCCTGGCCCCGTCACTTTAAGAGACTTCTTCATTGCAACTCCCACGGGCACTTGACTCTGTACTCGTATATCTATTATAGTTGTTTGGTGATAGTAGGACATGTTTATAGCAGAGCTTCTCAAACTTGAAACAGCTGACATTTACTGCCAGGTAATTCTTTATGTGGAGATGTGGAGCACTGTCCTGTGCATCATGGGTATTTAGTAGCATCCCTAGCTTCTTCCCAACAGACGTGAGCACCAAAAGTTCCCTGGGGGCAAAAGCCTCCCCCCCCCACCCCATTAAGAACCACTGGTGGGAGACAGTTGGTTCCAAACCTCCTTGGTTGTGTTTAGTGTGTGTGTTGATGATGACCACCAAAGTTGCCTTAATTCCCCCCTCCCTGCCCCACCTACCTTCTTTATTTTTATTTTCTCATTCCCTTTTGTGTTTTTCATCTCATTCAAAATCTGAGCATTTTTGCTGGTCTCCTACATTTATATTTTCAGTGTGGTCTTTTCTTCCCGCCTGTTCTCATGACTTTGTGTTTGCTTGTTTCATTTGACTTTGGCTGTGTTAATTCTGGCCCGTGCCAACCTGTCTCGATCACTGGCAGTCTGTACGTGCTGTAGAGCTGATGCCTAGTCTCTTCACAGTCTTTTACCTCCTAATTGTTTTTTGACCTGGTAGTTCTGTATGAAGGGGGTTACAGGCAATAAATACTTGTTACCCCTTACCTGTGTACATGCACATCTTATGCTGCTTTGTGACATATTCCTAGACGTTTTTCTTTTTTTATATTTTTTAATAGATTTTTTTTTAAGAGAGAGAGGAAGGGAGAGGGAGAGCGAGAGAGAAACATCAATATGAGAGCAGATCGCTGATTAGCTGCCTCCTGCACACTCCACACTGGGGATCAAGCCTGCAACCTGGGCGTGTGCCCAGACCGAACCTGCAGTTGGAACATGTGCCTTGACTGGGAACCAGCAAGCCCTCCATGCAGGGCCCGATGCGCAACCAACTGAGCCACACCGGCCAGGGCTTCATCTTCCTAGAGGTTGATTTCTTTGAACTTCCCTGTGTGTGCATGTTGTCCTTGAGAACTTAAGAGGAAAGAGGTTTTCTCCATCGCACCGTAGCCTGCATTTCTTACGTTGGTGCCTTCCTTCTCCTTGAGCAGCATCACCAGTGCTTCTGAGCAACGTGGAGCACAACCCGGGCACGTATGTCAGGGGAGTTTTATAGGCAGAAACTGGCCCCAGAAGCCTGAGGTGACTTTCCTGCAGCTTCCTTTCTCAGGCCCGATCAGAACCGGGCCTGCTAATCCTGGGGGGAAGGGTTCCACTGTGTCTGACGGGCCTCCTGTGGGAAGCGTGGTATGGCCTTCTGTGCGGTCCAGCGCCCTTTTCATCAGTGGAAAAGGGCTTGTGTTTTGCCAGATCCTCCCACCCGCTCCACAGGTCAAATAATGGAGTTAGTAGAAATATGGAAAAATTGAGTTCATTCCTGTGCCAGGAATCGCCACTCTGAAGGCAGCCGTGTAAACAGAGTGTGACTAATCCTTTCTTTGAAGGAAAGACGTTTCATGCAGTTGTTTCCCCTCTGCCTAAAAAGATGCAGAGGTTTCCACAGGCCCAGTCCCCAGATGGCCAGCCGCTCCCCGACCTCGGCCTGCTTTCCCTGTCTGTCCTTTCCCGTGGGCCACCAGCACGCCGCCTGCCCGGTGCTTCACCCTGTGTGTGTGGTCACACTTCTCCTGTCATGACTGGAGCAGCCGTGTTGATGGGACCAGCGACCTACTACCCCACCCAGTGACCTTTTCTAACTTTGTATTTCTCTGTTTTGGTTTTCCCCCAGCAGTGAACAGGTGGTCCTTTCTCCTTGACTCCCAGAACCTTTCCTCCATTTGTCATTTCTGGACCTACGTCATTTTTGTCCTCCCCACCTCTGACCTCCCCACCTTTGTTTTCTCTTTATGTTCCCACCATTAAATAAATATCCTCCAAAACCCTGTGGTTCCATATTTTTTTTCTGAAACGTTTTTGCCTTTGGAGAAGTCAGCCCCACCTTGAACATCACTTTTCCTAAACTCGGAGGCTTTTCCTAACTGCTTCCCAGAGATCCACTCCAGATGTCTGTCTCTAAAAGGAACATAATGACCTTTCTTCCTACTGCCATCATGCTGCATGCCTGTTCGCTCTGCTTTTGTCCTGGGCCTTGAACCAAATACCCTTCCGGTCAGCCAGGCCTGAAACCTTCATGTAGCCTGACTCCTTCTCCTTGGGCCCTGCCCCTCTGTCACTTACTAGTAACCACAAGTCCTATTAGTTCTTTGGGTAGTTACCTCTGTCCAGCCAGTTCTTGATTTATTCCCTTTAGATGTTGTGAGACCCCAGAAATGGGACCCTCACTCTGTCCCGCAGACCGACGGCGACCCCAATCAACCGCAGGAGACGTCACTTGATGCAAACAGCAAGAGGCTTTATTCCAGCGCGCTGGGGCTCAGCTCGTATCTCACGCAGGAGAAGAGGAGTTGAGCCCCGAGCAGAGAGTTTTCCAGATATTTATAGCAAAAATCACACGTTGGGGAGGGGTTGCATGCAGGAGGGAGTAAGGAGGCCTCCTTATTCCTGCCTGATGTTTTTACAACCTGCTGATCTCAAGGTTGGTTATCTCCGGGGACAGCCTCAAGGCCTGCGCTCCCTTTGTTCCTGTCTCTAGCCGGGGAAGCCTGGGAAGTTTGTGCGGCTTGTAGCACTTTTTTATTCTTTCAATGTCGTCTAAAACTTCTTGCCATGGGGGATGGGATTTACCTTATTTCCTTAACTCTTGCTCCCCACCCTTCCTCTCAAAATCTTTATTTCATATTCATAGTTTCTGTCTGGGCGAACTCCAACAGCACGTTGAAACCTACTTCGTCTATTAGCTTCATCGATCAAGTCATGGATGTTATCTGGTGACCTTTCATTTTGTAAGATGAGGCTAGTGGCCTCTCAATCTTCCCTCTATGTCTTCTCTTCCTCTTTCAGAATTTTCAATCCTCCCCCAGCTCACTCTGTACATTTATATCACCAATGTTGGAAACATGGGTTATTTCTGACATTTGCGACATCGTGTCTGTGGACGTACCTCTCAATGCAAGGCCAAGTATGGGGTACTTGGGTTTCTACCTTTGTATGTGTCCATTGCTGACACTTCTGTGCTTCTTTTTTTAAAAAAATTATTGATTAATTTTAGAGAGAGAGAGAGGAAGGGAGAGAGAGATACATTGACTTGTCTGTCCACTTATTTATGCATCCATTGGTTGGTTCTTGTATGTACACTGACCAGAGATTGAACCTGCAATCTTGGTGTATCAGGACAGATGCTCTAACTAACCGAGCTACCTGGCCAGGGCTCTGTGCTTCTTAAAGGAAGGTGTTCCTAGCATCACATCTGAATGGATTTTTTCCTAAATCCACTCCACCAGTTGCATTCATCACCATATAATCAAATGTCTCTAAAATTTCAATTATGTTTTCCATTCTCATGCCTCTCCTTTCCTCCCTCTGGGATTATTCTCTTGGAGCTCCCACTCTTCCTGGTTGCCCGGCAAGCAGTTTCCTTTTAGGGGAAACGTGAGAAGCCAGTCTTTATGCGAGGGGAACCTATAATGCCAGAAGGCGAGGGCCTTACTCTGGGGAAGTAAGTTTTGTGGTTCAAACCACATGGTTCCATTCTTTCAGAGAATACTCATTCCTTTCCCCCAGGGAAGTGGAAGTTGGACTTCTGGATGTTCTGTTTGCTAGCGTGGGGACAACAGCGCCTTCACATCCAGGCACGCTCTGTTTTATTGTGCTTTCTTGATGGCACAATACTGTTTTATCACAGACACTTTTAACAGTATGGAGGCAAGACCCTCCACCAGCAAAAAGGTCACGACTCCCTGAAGGCTCAGGATGGTTAGCATTTTTTACCGAGAATGTATTTTTAATTAAAGGTGTGTACATTGTTGTTTTAGACATAATGCTATTGCACACTTAATAGACTACAGTATAGGATAAACATAACTTTTATATGCACTGGGAAACCAAAACATTTGTGCAACTCACTTTATTGCGACACTTGCTTTATGGCAGCGGTCTGCAACGTCTCAGAGGTATGCTTGGACAGACTTTTTAGTTAAGACACCAGTGTTCAACCCTACTTCTTCCTGTCACTCTTTGCTTTACTTGGTTTCAGCATCCAGAACAACGCTGTGGCTCCTTAGCAAGACTGCTTCCTCTGTGGCTGTGCCCTTGCCCAGTGATTCTCAACCAAGTGCCCTGAAACCACTGGCTGTGATTCCTTAGGGAGTCATCAGGACAAGTGCAGTTCTGTGGAGCCCTGTATCTATAATGTGCTGTAACCTGCAGAGTAGTTTACTGTAGGAAGACTTAAGTACCATTACACCGGTAATTTCTTATTGCTCATGTCCTTAAATTAGTGATGGCTGAGGGTTGATACTCAAGTCCTAGACCCAGCACACCTCGATCTTCTCTGT
>NW_006293779.1:1155063-1194594 GCF_000327345.1 Myotis davidii | reverse complement strand
TGGAGGGAAAAGGAGCTTGTATGGACATATGCTTTCAGCTCATTTCTTGCTGCCTCTCATTTCCTTGATTCAGAGGGGAGAGAAGGGGGGGGCCTCAGCTAAAAGGAAGACCTTGCAGTCTCACCTACGTGGCTGTGGTGGGAGCAGGAAGTGGTGTAGCAGCCCCAAGGTCTCCTGGGATGCTGGATGGTCCTCTTCTGAACAGGAGTGAGCCTGTCCTTCTCCTAGCAGGTGCCAGCAGCACAGGGACAGGGTGACAGCATCGCTGGGGTGGCAGTTGCCCCTGAGATGAGACAGAGGGCTTCCCATTGTCTCGAGGTTAACAGAATAGACTTGTGGTTCTTATCAACCCCACCAGATGGATCCAGCTGTTTCACTTTCTACTCCATCCCAACCAAACACACTTAAAGTTCAAAACAACACTTACATCATTGAAACAAAAGTGTTTACAGTGTGAAGGCTTTTAGTAATTTAAGTCATTAATCTAGTGACAAAGGGAGGGGTGTGCTCTTCGTGGCATTGAGTCTGGGAAAATCCAGGGTTTTCCTGAGACCAAAGGATTGAAAGGAGCTAGAGATCGAGATGGCAGTGGAGGAGGTGGATGTTACACTCACCTCCTCTCACCTCCTCTCATGTCCAAACTGGAATTACAACTGAAATATAGAGCAATCAAACTGAACTGCCAACTGAAGACTCACCGAAAATAAGTCTTACCACCAAGGAATTACAGAAGAAGCCACACTGAGACTGGTAGGAGGGGCGGAGATGCAAATAGGGCTGGCTCCGCTCCCATGGCAGGGATTCCAGAGAGATATCTCAGCTGTGGGGTTTCCCCCAGAGAATCATGGGGTCTCAACTGCAAGCCTAGAGCCAGGAAGTGGCGCCCACATAACATCTGGCTGTGAAAATTTGTGGGGATTTTATCTACCAGGGAGAGATGGAGTCTGCTAGAGACACAGGCACCCTCAAAGAGGGTCAACACACACAATCTCATTCACAGCCACTTATCCTGGGCTCTGGCAGAGGGAGGGTAGAGTGGACTAGAATTGTTAGAAGAGAGACTGGAGTTTGTGGCTCAGGGGAGAAAGCTGAGGGGGCAACCACTGTGAGCACTCCCTTCCATAGGGCATGAGCTTGGGGAAATACAATAGCTCTATCCTCTGGACTCTCTGTTGCCCCACCCTGAGGAGCTCACACCCTACCAAGGAGTCAGCTGCCTGGGTCTGGGTGTAGAGGTCTGGGCAGTCTCAGTTACTGAGTTTATGTGGCTTTGGGGCAGAGGATATTCCCTCCACTTTCCTATAAACCTGATAGGCACCTCCCTCTCAAGGGAGATCTGCTAGCTCTATTCTACAGGCTCCTGGCAGCCCCACCTTCCCCACTCCTGCAGAATCTGGGACAGAGTGAGTTGTGTGGCTCTAAGATGGGGGCCAATTCCCCTCCCAACCCCCCATTGAATGGAAGGGAGGGGGAGAAACACAGAGAGAAACATTGATCTGAGAGAGACACATTAATTGATTGCCTTTCACATGCACCCGACTGGAACTGGGGATCGAGCTTGCTTACTGGGGATCAAGGTATGTGCCCTTGACTGGAATCGAACCCACAGCCCTTCAGTCCAAGGGCCGATGCTTTAACCACTGAGAAAACCAGCTAGAGCAGGGGACGATTTTTACCTCACATGCCTGAGCAGTGCAGAGCCTCCCTTCACACGGCCAAATCTTGGTCTGTTTGGGCCTGATAAACGCTGCTGGCTTCACCCTGACAGCTCCCTGAGACCAGCGGGTGGTAGTTACACCTGGAATGCCCTGGGACGTTTGCTGAGTGGCCTCAGACCCAGCACTGACGATGAGTTTGAACCTGTGATCTATCTGGTGAACACCACTTGCCCCTACACAGTGACTCACTGAGAACCTACCTCATGCAACTCTAGTGCCACCAGAGGCTGTTGCAGTGGTTGAGCCTAACAGGCAGTCGGCCTGTGGAGACAGGTGGAGGCTGAAATTGGGGTGCCTTGGGACTTTTGCTGACCTGCCCCTGGGCCTGGTGCTGGTTAAAGCTGGCCTTGGTGTGCAACTTGGTCTTTCCTGCACTCCGAGGCCCAGCAGAGGCATCCACAAACTGTGGATCACTTTGTAGCTTCAAACAGGTTGCCCAGGGCCAGTCACAGGCAGCATCTGACATTGGCCGGCACCAGAGTCCACCCCAAGAGGCCTCAGAACCAACATACCCAGTGGCCAGCTTCAGACAACATCAGAGCAGGATCCAGTTAAACTTCCCAAGTGGCATATCCAGTGCGAAATCTTGGCAGGCACCAGACCCTACTGAGGCAAATTCCGTTTCCTTAGTTAGCACCTGCAAACAGCTTGTACACTGAGGTATGGGCCGATCAATCCCCACAGCCAGCCAGCCTGAGGGGCGACCCCACACAGGAATAGGCCAGTAGAGATCAAGACTCAATTACCACAGGAGGGCCCACATTAACCCACATAAGGGACATTCCTAGAACTCCCATCTTAGGTGATTAAGGAGACTATGCCACTGGGTCCCACACAACACCTGCTATATAAGGCCATTCTACCAAGACTAGGAGTCAGAGAAGAAACCAACACAAAGAAGCAACACAAATGGGGAGACAAAGAAACATCTCCCAAATGAAGAAATAGGAGAAATCTCTAGAAAAATAGGTAAATGAAATGGAGGCAAGTAATTTACCAGATATATAGTTAAAAAAATGGTTATAAGGATGTTCAAGGAACTTCAGTGAGAACTTCAACAAAGATAGCAAGCATGAAAAAGGACACCAGAAAAAAAAGAAGAATACAGTATCTGAAATGAAGAATACACTAGAAGGAATAAATAGTAGCTCGGATGAAGCAGAGGATTGAACCAGTGATTTGGAAGACACAGTAGAAGAAAACATCCAGAGCAGAAAACATAAAAAGGAATTTAAAAAATGATGATAGTGTAAGGGACCTTCTACCCCAGCATGTGCCCTAACCAGGAATCAAACCGGCAACCTTTAGGTGCATGGGACAATGCCCCACCAACAGAGCCACATTGGCCAGGGCAGTACTGTTTCTTAATACCAAACCAGATCATAGAGGAGACTTCCTGAAAGCAATTTGAATGGCTATAGCGGTTTAAGTAGCATTTATGATTTTTTTATTTATGAAAATGCTCCCAAAGTTTGTTTATGAGTTGAACAGATTGCCAAGGATGTTATTTTATATTTAAAGTTCCTCTGCAAACTGTTGAAGAATAAAGAAATTCCTAAAAAAAGTGCTAGATCTAGATCACTAGTTAATACAGAGGCACTCTCAATCCCAGCTTCTTCTTCTTCTTTTTTTTTTAAAATTGATTGATTGATTTTAGAAAGAGAAAAGAAGGGAGAGAGAGACATACTGATTTGTTGTTCCATTTATTTATGTATTCATTGATTTATCCATGGATGTACCTTGACAGGGGGTAGAACCCGCAACTTGGCATATTGGGATGATGCTCTAACCATTTGAGGGCCCCAACTTCCTTTTCTTCCTCCATTTCTCATGGGTACCTTGTCCCCCTGAATAGCTCATGTATCAGCCCCAACTGGAATAACTCAAGTAGAAAGAGTTTACTTTGGACTCAGTTACTGCTTTTGATGAGACACTGTGTGGTGGTGTTTTTGGTGGATGGACAATTCACCTTTCATACTGACCTGCCTTGGTGTCGTTTCTTCCTCTGGCTTAGAGCCCCTCATTTGGGACAACCTTGAGACTTTCGGGGTAACTTATCAGTGTGAGAATAGCTCTGTGAACCATTTTCCTCAGTTAGAATATCGCAGTTTGGAAAAATTTTGTTCAGTTTAGTTGACTTTAATGTGCCACAGTCAATAAAATTTAAGATTACACCAGAGAGCAGGCAGGTTTCCTTCCAAAGGCCCCGTCTGCTGCTAAAATGCTCTGCCCATACAATTTTAGTAGCAATTCAGCCCTTTTCTGGAATCAGTTGGTATATCTTCTACATATTCTTCATTATTTATTAGTCTTACTTAGCTAATGATTTCAGCTCTGTCTCTCAGGGAATGACTAAAGCTGGGTGAAGCTTATTATTTTAAAGTATATGTTACATGCAGCAGAAGAGAACTGTCATAGAAAATAAAGGGTTGGGCCAGGAGGGTGAAAACACAGTAATTGTGTTCAGGCATCCCCGGAGATCTTGACTCATATTGAAGAAATAATGCGATTATGATTAGTCATTCTTATTGTTCTTAGAAACTGGTAATTATAAAATGTTGAACCCGAATAGTACAGTTTTAATCATTATGAGAAACAGCATAAAATATTTAAATGTTAACTATATAGAACGAGTGTCTGTTTTTCCTGTCATCATCATCCCTTATACTTCAAAAGATCATTTACATTTTTTGCAGTTTTGTGTGTTCCCATTGTTACAAGCATGTTCCCCCTTAGCCCTGTGTGGCAGAGTCTGTGGTTCAGATCAGGACAGTGAGGCTGGGTGTGATTGCCCCGCTTCCCTTCTAGTGTCAGGAAGGCCCACTGTGTGTGGTACAGATTCCCATTGTTTAGTTTCGCCAAACTCCTTCTTAAGATTTCTTACATAACCCTTTTTCTGTATTCTAGTCCGCCTTTATTCTCTTCCCATTTTCAACACTGCCTACTTATTTATCGGTTTACAGAAAACACGCCTTTTTGTATATGTGCCTGGCCATGCATGTCTTTTTATTATTTACAAATGCCATGTGTTTTGCATGGAGGCTTCTGGTAGCCGTGCTCTGAATCCTCCCTTAGAATCCACCGGCGGTGGCCCGTTTGTCCTAAATCTTCTCGACTGGTCAGGCAGAGTCCCTGTTAAATTGGAGGTTTCCAAGGGCAAGCTGTTAATTCCTTGGATGCTGTCAATGTCCAGCTACAGTATGTGAAGGAAAAATTGAGCCTGGAATGGAATTTATATTCCTGTCTAAGTTGAACGAACTTCTTATTCTTACTCGCTTTTTAAAATACCCGTTATTTATTTCCTGTCCTCACTTTGTTTCTCCCCAGAGTGACACCCCTGTCCTCCCAGAATGTGGTGATTCATCACGGCCAGACCCAGGAATACGTGCTCAAGCCTAAGTACTTTGCAGCCCAGAAGGTGATCTCGGGAGAGCAGTCCACTGAAGGTTCGTTCCCTTTAAGATACGGGCCGGATCAAGTAGCTGCACCTTTTCAGTGTGAGTATCGTCCAGCCAATCATCTCTCTAAGTTATAGTAGCCTCGTCTGAAAACACTTTGGTTTCGATGGCTTGAATGTGTCACAGTAGATAAAATTTTAAAATCACTTAAATAAACCCACATTGGTTCCTAAAACAACCAGACAGCAGCACTGTTTTCTTATTCAGAGGAAAGGCAGTTTGCTTGGCTGTCGGAAAAGAGTCTGAAGTGGCCTGTAATTCCGTTCCTGCAAGATGGTCCCATGTCTGAGGCACATGTGTTCTAATTTTAGACGCAGTTATATGCCTGCCGTGTTTACATTGATAAAATATGTAGGAAGCTGGCCAGGATGCGTTCCTCGTGAGACGTGTGATATGCCCGCGTTATTCTCAATACCCACCTACAGTGGGTATTGTCCTCTTTGGGGGTCCATGTTGTAGTGTATCAAGCAGATGGCATGGCAGGTTTTCCTCTGGATTTGTAAGGAGCCATTGTATCAGCGGCCAGCGTGGTGAATCTCGCACCATGTGGGGAGCTCAAGGACGAGCCCTGGCTGCGAGGGTGGGGAATGTGATGATTTGCGGTTTAGGTATTACAGAGTGTCTCCTGGCAGCATCTGCAGAAAACGTTCCGGATTGCGGCGCAGACCATTCAAAGGCCGGGGCTGGACGTGCGCACTCATTCCAGCAGCTTCCTGCTCGGTCTCCCGTTGACAGATGGCCTGGCCATCCGTTGTGAAAGAGAATGTCAGTCGTAAGGTGGGAAAGGACCGCTTTTCACCACCCAGAGTCCCGAGAATAGCTGAGATAGAATTTGTACTACTGTTTGGCACTTTAGAGGTCTGTATCTGTGTGGATTTGATTCCCTGAGTCCATCCCACCTCCCCGAACTGGTCACTCATAAAATGATGGGTTCTTCCCTCAGAATTGGTCACTTAACAAAAAGAGTATCTAATATAAGGTTTGTATATCCTACTTTGCTTCATGTGAGAAAATTCTGCTCAGTGATCTGAGGCTGGGACCCCAACCTACACGCCCCCCCAGAGCAGTAGTTTGATGAGGTTTATTGGGATGATGAAGAAAGCAGGCCCTGGAGATTTTATTTTAATTAATTAATAATAATAATAATTATTATTTTAAGTGTGTTTTTATTAATTTCAGAAAATAATAATTTTAAGTATGTCTTTATTAATTTCAGAAAGAGGAAGGGATATGTAGAGAAAGAAACGTCCATGAGAGAGAAACATCAATTGGCTGCCTTCTGCACTCCCTCTACTGGGGATCAAAGCTTGCAACCTGGGCATGTGCCCTGACTGGGAATCATATGGATGAACTCCTGGTACATGGGAGGGTGCTCAACCAACTGAGTCACACTGGCCGGCTTTAATATTATTTTTTAATCCTCACTTGAGGACATACTTAGAGGAAGGAGAGGAGAGAGAGAGAAAGAGAAAGAATATCAATGTCAGAGAGAAACATTGATTGGTTGCCCTTCGTACATGCCCTGACCAGAGATTGAACGCACAATCCAGGTATGTGCCCTTACGGGGCATAGAACCGGCAACCTTTTGATGCACTGAACCACTCTGGGCTGAAGCCCTGGGGATTTTAGAGAGGGAGGAATGGAGAAATCATGTAGCTCATCTCCTTGCCCTTCAGCCAAGAAAACTCCCAAGGCATGTGCAAAACAATAGATGTGTCCATCTTGTTTCTAAAGATCCTTTGACTTACGTGCTTTGTTAATATCCCCGTTCTGTGTCTATGGAGTTTTTCTAATCTTAATTTAAAAAAAGGCACATCTTATTTCCTTGTGGTCTCATATAGATCACATATTTTTTAGAAGCTCTCCAAAATTAGAATGTGATGGGGAGAGTTTTTGAAAGCTAATGGTCATACTGATAAAGGAGAGAGTTTATAGCTACATGAAGGTATGGGGAAAGGTGGTCTGAGAATCACTGGCTAGACTGTGGTTTTGGTTTGTTACTTATGATTTGTTATTGGAAGAAAAATTCCCACTGTGTGTGTATGTATATATTTTAAACTCTCAAAGTTTTGTTCAACTGTCTTCTGAAAGATGAAATTATATTTTAGAAGGATGTGTTCCTTATCTGTGTGGCCCATAAATTTCCCACCCATCCTGTTTCAATGTAGTTTCTCTATAGTTGGGAACTGGTAAAGTAATTCAGACTAACATGTGATCACAAAGATGGAGTTCTCTGTTCAACCCCTCCCCACCCCTCAAAGTTGGCGGCCGTTCAATAAAAAGGCCCAGGAACTTGCAAATAGCCATATCGGAGGCCAGGAAAGGAAACAGGGCTATTTTTTGCTGAGACCAGAACTCTACTGAGAACTGGAGGGCTAATGGGAAAGTTTTAAAAAGAGGTAGTTTGGCAGGACTATTAGGATACTAAAATAGCAAAATTGAGCCCGGTCGGCGTGGCTCAGTGATTGAGTGTTGACCTATGAACCAGGCGGTCACGGTTCGAGTCCCGGTCAGGGCACATGCCCGGGTTGCGGACTCCATTTCCAGTGTGGGGCATGCAGGAGGCATGATCAGTGATTTTCTGTCATCATTGACATTTCTATCTCCATTTCTCTCTGAATAAAAAATAAAATAAAGTAGAAAAATTGAGTAAGAACGACAATAGAAAGATTAATACTAGAAAGAAGTTACGGGTGACAGTTAAGATGGAAAAGTATTGTGCCCCCACATTTAACTCCACATCTACCTTTGCATGAGATAAAAGGAACCCCCAAGAAACTGTCCAGGTAACAGAAGGGGAGATTGAGAGAAGTCTGAGGAAGCGCAGAAACTTTGTCTTCTTTCTCATCTTCATAGAACAGACCAAATGCAAACAGACAAGCTCCTTTTACTGAAGGATATGAAGGTCCAACAATAGGAGTCGATAATTCTGACTCTTTAGAAAAATCGGTGGGCATGATGAATCTTGGGATGGAACTGAGGGTCTGGGGTGTCCTCACAGTCCACTGTCATTACTGTGAGAAGCTCTGGGGACTAGAGAAACATTTTGATTGGCAAAGAAACAATGTGTTCCCCATTTAAGCGGGATAAAAAACATGGTCTACAGCAGTGATGGCGAACCTTTTGAGCTCGGCGTGTTAGCATTTTGAAAAACCCTAACTTAACTCTGGTGCTGTGTCACATATAGACATTTTTTGATCTTTGCAACCATAGTAAAACAAAGACTTATATTTTTGATATTTATTTTATATATTGAAATGCCATTTAACAAAGAAAAATCAACCCCAAAAATGAGTTTGCGTGTCACCTCTGACACGCGTGTCATAGGGTCGCCATCACTGGTCTACAGTAATTACCAGTGGGTTGGTATAATACTACCTTGCAAGCAGTAATAACGATGTATTCCTCAGGCTGTAAGCATTGTGTGACTTAATCTGCTCATAATAGGAGGAGGCAGCAGCTCTCCAAGCCCAAGTGAATAAGGATTTGCTGTAGACACCGTAGGCTAAAGGAAGGAGAATTGGTCTGAAGAAGCAGGAAGAAGATGAGGATGGAGGATGATGGGTTCAGTAAAGCAAAACGTGTTAAATAAAGTGCTAACTTTAACACTCTGCAGATAAAACAGACTGGATTGGGAGACACAAGATATCAAGTTGCTGGTGGGATGTTCTCTGTTGTGAGGAGTAAATGTCATTGGAATTTCCCAGAGTTCCGATGGCATAACTCACCACCCCTGTCCCACGTGTGCTTTTCCTACTTCGATTCTGTGTCTTCACCAGCCTCTGCAGCACTTCCTGGGTAACATGGCATCTGGGTTGGGTGTTCTCTGATTGCTGGATATCTCTAGCACTTTATTTATTCGTTGGTCTTAACAGAATTTAATTGGCATGAGTATCATCTAGAGCAGGGGTCCACAGACTTTTTCTTAAAGGACCTGCTAATGAATATTTCAGGCTTCCTGAGCCAAGACACAACTCGAAGTTGTTTTATATAGGTACTTATATAACTATTTAAAATGTAACCATTTAAGACTCTAAAAATTATTCTTAGCTGGCAGGCTTTAAAAAACCAGGCAGCTGGCAGGACTTGGCTCAGGGGTTGTCGCTTGCCAACTGCTGACCTAGAGATTTACAGTCTCCCAGTCTACTGAAAATATCTAGGTTTTGGACCCGATTGGTGCTTGGAGCATGACAGTTGAGCCATAACCAACTGTTCTTTGTTGTCACAGCAGCCCACCCTCCTCACTCTGAAAAGTCTCAGACATATCTCCACTTAGTTTGAAGGCAGCGAAAAGTGTACCAGTATAGCAGCGTTATTTATAATCATCAAAAAGCAAGAACAGTCCAGATGCCCATCAACTGATAATGGGTGAACAAAATGTGGTATATCCTATAATTGGCTATTCAACCATAAAAAGTGCCGACACATGCCACAATGTGAATGAACCTTGGAAACATACATCCTCAGAGAATCTAGACACAAAAGAATCCCGATCCAGAGGCAAATTATATGCCACGTCATGCGGAAAAGAAGTCCTAAGGATGGCCTGGGGTAGAAAGGTCTTCTTTATCCAGTATCTTCCTTGGTGACGTGTAGGAAAGCACTGAGGACATAAGCCAAATGCTGTTGTGCCTGGTTTAGCATTTTTAACACAGAGGAAGAAGAGAGGTTGAAATGACATGATGACATTGGAAAGGCAAATCTTATGAAAATAGCCCATTGAGATTATTAGAATACCACATGCTCAGGAGCAAACCCAACTAACTCACGCGTAAAGAGATTAGTTTGGCACAACCCTCCAGAAAAAGACCTTGAGAGTAGTAAGTATCCACATCGAACTATCTGCTGTTGTAGTAAAAATACCGCGGAATGCTTGATAATGTTAAAACCAGAAAATTATATTTCTGTTATAGACTGCGGTGGAAGGACATTTTTATCATGAGGATTGTAAGTACTGGAGAACTTCCTGAGGTTGAGTGCAGAGTTACTTATAAAGGAGATCCTTATAAAGGATGAGCGGGAATATCCACGTAACGAACATGGTTCCCCAGGCAGCTGGGTTGCAGGTGAGGCCAAGTCCTAGAACAGTGATGGCGAACCTTTTGAGCTCGGTGTGTCAGCATTTTGAAAACCCCTAACTTAACTCTGGTGCTGTGTCACATAGAGACATTTTTTGATCTTTGCAACCATAGTAAAACAAAGACTTATATTTTTGATATTTATTTTATGTATTGAAATGCCATTTATCAAAGAAAAATCAACCAACAAAATGAGTTCGTGTGTCACCTCTGACACACGTGTCATAGGTTCGCTATCACTGTCCTAGAGCAAACAGACTGGGGACTCTGATTTAAATCCTCACCTGCTTCGTCTCTTTTTATCTGATGACTTTAATATTTGTAAATATTTAGAAATTTATACTTTTCTAAATGGGATTTCTCATTGCTAATTCCAGTTGTCTTCCTGTCAAGATGGACTTGGCTTTTAAATGGGTTATCTATATTTTGAAGTCATCGTCCAAAATGTTAGTTCTTTCAATTCAGCAAAGCTGGAATTTTAAATGTCAGAAAAAACAGGTGTCCTCTTCTGTACACTACCTTCCTAAAGCTATTAAAACAGATATAAGTCAGCCTCTTAAAAAACTATGCAGTTTGCCTCCTGCTGTGCTGAGACATGATGAGATAAGAAGAGATTGAGGACTGGCATTGCAAACATATGCTATTGTGAAATTACAAAAAGGAGTAGGCACCAGCCCGCTCTTTATTTTTACGTAAAGTGTTAAACATAATCTTTCTGCCCCACTAAGCAGCCATCGTGGTGCAGGAATCACGTACAGAGCCCCCATTAGGCCACTTCTGACGGCAGGAAACCTTGTTCTGCCCGCACCGGGACCACAGGTGACATCTTAGCCCCGGATGCGATGGTCTGTGCTGACCTCTCCCAGTCCTTGCAGTAGGCCAGTCAGCTCCACTTCCACCCAGTGACGAGTCCTGGGGCTCCTCCATTTGCAGATAGAACAGCTGGTCTCAAGTGTGAGAAAGAGGCTTGTTGCCCAAGTCCCGGCATCCAGTTCTGGCCTGGCTACCGTCCATGGTCCCAGATGTGGACCCTTTAGGCACTAGACCCCCCTACCCTCCTTCACATTTTGAATGATGCTGTGGTTGAATGTGCCAGTATCAGCCTTCAGGCTGTGTTCACACAAACATCAAGAAGCATAACGCATGAAAGCATCTCAGGGGTTCGTGTGGCAAATGGTGTATTTCCCTTTGAAAAAAAAAGGAAGTCCATGTGTCTGGTGTAAAGATTTTCTATGGTTACAAATTGGTACAGCAAATAGTTACCGCTAAAACTGTCTGTCTTCCTGGATGCCCTATTGAGGGAAGTGAGTGGTTCTGCACAGGGTTAGAGGAGACATCTAAGATGTTTGCATTGGCAAAACACATCTGAAGGTTAGGAGATACAGGCAGTATTTGGCCTGGACAGTTCTGCTTATGCCTGCCACTTCCAGGGGGCGGCAGACATCGATTAAAGGCTCTGGGTGCTCAATGCCAGTTACAGAATCCCCACAAGTGCATTCAGACCACCCACCATGGGATAGAAGTTGCCACAGCGTGTGGAAGACCAAATTCATCCTCCACTTGACTGACCCTTTGTGAAAGAGGGGAGAAACCTTAGAGTGGCACCTGGGTAAAGGCAAATGAAACTGTCATCAGTACAGATGAGAATAACTGGGACCAGATCCTTTTGCACAGGATGAACTGCAATAGGGAGCACTTCAGAGAGGAAACGGTTTGAAAACGGTGGTGAAGAAGAGTCTAAGAACCACCTCACCTCATTGGGATGTTGAAAGTTGGGCTCTGAGTGATAGGACAGCTCATGTGAAGAAAGAAAAAGTGTGCTGGCAACTCCAGTCCTGTGAGTTGCCCTCTCTGATAATTTATTAAAAAACCCAAATTTTTAGTGATTTCAGAGGGGAAGGGAGAGGGAGAGAGAGATAGAAGCATCAACGATGAGAGGCAATCATTGATTGACTGCCTTCTGCATGCCACCTACTGGGGATCGAGCCTGAAACCCAGGCATGTGCCCTGACCAGGAGTCTAACCATGACCTCCTGGTTCATAGGTTGATGCTCAGCCAATGAGCCATGCCGGCCAGGCTCTGATCATTTCTGATTGGCCGGGAGCCCTGTTAGGGCAAAGCTTTGCAGATGGACAAAGTGGAGGAGAGTGTTCCGTAGACACACCTTCTGCGGCTCTGGACGCCCGCCCTGCATGCCCACTACCTTAAGCGTCTGGTGTGTGAACGAATGTGTCTTCGGGATTGGCCCCAGCCAGCCGGGTACTAAGTGGCAGTGGAAGTTGTACCTCCAGCAACAATCTTACAAGAAGCTGATGACAACTAACAAGGAAGTGACTTAGCATCTAAGAGGAGTATCAAGTGTGAAAACACACCACCTTAGAGAAGGAGTGATGGTAAAGCTCCGTGCTTTTGCCTTCGCCAAAGCAACAAGTTCCTAAAGCTGCTGGGTCACCCACACACTGTTGTGTGGGAATCAGGAACCTTGAGCTGGTTTCCCAGCTTCTTGGCAGTGTGGATGTTAGCAGGAAAGATGGCTAGCAGAAAATCACCCAGGCTTTAGTAATGCCTGGCTAAGTCGCTGTTGGTTTACACTCATCTAGACAGCAACGTCATAGGATACTGTGTACAAACTAACAATTAAGAAAGCATTCGGGAAGCTGGGCCAGTGTGGTTCAGTGGTCGACCTATGAACCAGGAGGTCACAGTTCCATTCCCGGTCGGGGCACATGCCCGGGTTTTGGGCTTGATCTCTAGTAGGGGGCATGCAGGAGGCAGCTGATCAATGATTCTCTCTCATCATTGATGTTTTTCTCTCTATTTCCCTCTCCCTTCCTCTCTGAAATCAATAAAAATATATTTAAAAAAATAAAGCATTCAGGAAAGGTTAACATCAGGGTTTTGCTGAAGTGATATCTTCAGGAATCCCGATTCCATTGAAGGACAGGGTATTACCTATTGCAGAGAAAGTTCCATGTGTGGTCTTCTCATGGCCACTGTGCCTCAGTTGGGAGGCGAAGGTGGGTGGTATGTTTTAACCAGGAGCTGTTTGATACTACCCCAGTCTGGGAAGGTATGTGAACATGAACGCTCTCCCTGCCTCCTGACTGCTCACACACAGTTTAAGATAGCTGGGGACGGTGGACATGGATTGATTATAAACACTTCCAGGAAGCTTATCCAGCAATATGGAAAGAACCGTGGAGGGAAACCTAGAGTGAAGGGTGATGTAATCTAAATTCCCCAATGGGCAGCCTTTCGTGCAAGAGAAAGAAGCTTTAATCCCAAGGGCCCACGATTTCATCATAAATAAACCAATCCAAGGATGTTTCTGGGGGTTGAGGCTGAGTTCAGGATATTGAGAAATAAACACCGTATGGCTCCAGAATATTCTGTGATCAAAATGTGCTATTTCTAGGGAAAAAATAACACACATGAATTTACAGGTTGCCTGGTGGGGTGGGGTCCTACAGAGCAACATTTTGGGAAGAGGAAATCTGCATTTGAAAGAGAAGAGAGATGGTGCTTACTCAGCCTATTTTTTTTGGCCAGGAAATGAGGGTTTTACTTGATTTTACTTCTGAGTGCGAAAATAGTTTCTAGGGAATTAATCTCTATTGGAGTTGAAATGATAGTTTTGATTCAAAGTAAACAAGATTGAACAAAACACTGCTCACAAGACGCTCTGAAGAGAAAGTAGAATGCTATGTCTTCTTGTGTGTCAGTCTCCTTACTGAAGTGTCCTCTTAGCATTGAAAATGACTGCCTTGTGGTGAGTTTGTCTCTCCCCCTCTTTGCGGTAAAGACCTCAGTACCTTTCTTATATTTTTATATAACATTTCTTTAAAAAGAATGGTCCTGGCCGGTGTGACTCAGTTGGTAGGAGCATCGTCCTGTACACCGAGAGGTCCTGGGTTCAATTCCCAGTAAGGGCACATACCTGGGTTGTGTTTGAGTTTGATCTCTGGCCCTGGTCAGGGGGTGTGCTGGAGGCAACCAATTGATGTTTCTCTCTCTCTCTCTCTCTCTCTTCCTCTCTCTCTTTAAAAATCAATGAAAATGTGCTTGGGTGAGGATTGAAAAATGAAAGACTATTTGTTGCAATTGTCTGTGATGTTAATTCTGTGTATTTTTCAATATTTACCTCGTATTAGCCCCTCGTGAAACTGAAATGTAATTAAACTGAAACCCAGCTGTCCCCATTCTCCTTTATCCCACATGAAGGGAGCAGACATTCATACATGGGAGGAAAGCCTTTTTCCTAAGAGGTGCTTGCAATAGCATTATATTTGAGTAATTCTCTGACAGGCAAACATTAAACCTTGAGAGAGATACACATTTGTACGGCTGATGTCTGTATATGTATATATACACGCATATGCATATGCATTCGCTCATGTATAACTATGAGTATTATTTAAACAGTCACTGTTGGGAACTTCTTTTTTTAACCACGTATCAAGTATCCATGAGAAAAATACTTGTAGTTCTAACTGCATTTCACGAGTTTGTACTTTCAAGGATCCAGCTTTTTTTTTTTTTAACTAAATGAAAACATTTTAATAGGCAGCGGTTGCTTTTGTGAAAAACCGCATCGTTATTTGAAAATCCCTGTCTCCTAGAAACAGATTTAGAAAGCTTTGGTGAGAGGAAGGAAAGCATCCGTAGAGCAGGTGAGAGGGTGGAGGCTCCCATTCCCTGGGTTGCTGGCCTCTGGGCTTCTTGTGTGGGATTGATGTCTGGAACCACATGACCTGGCAGCTGTTGTTTGCATGAAGGCCCCTTAATGGCTGCAGGTGCATCTGGTGATGGCACCGCCTGCCTCAGATCCAGCAGAAACCAGAGCTCTTGCTCCCACACATTCAGAACTTACTTATGCATAAGTTTCTTCCCTCCTCCCTCTTGCCATGGCCTCCTTGTGGGTGTAGTGGACTTTCTCACCCCATTGACTTTGACTTTGACCTTGGCCATGTGACTTGCTTTGACCACTGGAGTGTGGGCGGAGTGACAGTCTACCAGCTCTTTAAAATTTATTTTTTTTAAATTTCTTTATTGATTAAGATATTACATATGTGTCCTTACCCCCCCATTGCCTCTCCCCCCCCCCCACTCATGCCCTTACCCTCCTGTTTTCTGTGTCCATTGGTTAGGATTATATGTGTGCATACATAGGATTATATGTATGCTGGGCTCAGGCCCAGCTCTGAGCTTTAAAGGGCCTTGTGTAGTTGCATTCTTCCTTCTACCACGAAAAAGGCCTGGATCCAGTCTGCTGCCGTGCTAACTCCTTTGACATCTGCAGCTTTTCTTAGATTGCCTTATCAGCCAGGGAGAAAATTTACTTTTTAAAACAGTCTGGACAAGTCAGTTGTTAGTTTCAGTCGAGTAGATGATACTGTTTTAATCAGAAAGGATACCTACAGGTAAAAAAAAATGCTATTCTTGCCACAGTGGACCTCAAAAATAGGGGCGGGGTGTAGATACTTGACTCAATAAAATCTATCTGAGCTGGTCAGCTGCCTCTAGGAGACCTGGTAGAAGAGCAATGCCACCAGAGATGGTATTGATGAAATGAGATTCATCAGAGACTCTCAAGGGATTTGTAGATTAGAGTTGAACATTAAGCAGCTAAAACAGAAATGGAAAACCAAGTAAAACCGGCCAGAGAGAAGCTTTGTATCATGTTAATGTTGGGTACAAGAATGAAGTTCGTCAGCATTTTCTGAAAAGGGCTGGGGATAGGGCACCATACAATGTATTGCTAAAAGTACTCTGGATTCTTAGTGTCTCCCCAGTTAATTGAAATATATCCTTCATGAGGCCTGGCTCCTATGGCTGGCTGTTCCTGGGTTTTCTGGAGACTTTTATCTCCCTTAATGCTGCGCACAGCTTTACAACACCATCCCATCCCCGGAGGCAATGTGCAGCCCTCACAGTGTGCTATAGCCTAAGACCCCAGCTCACACATGTTCTGTTTGTGCCCTTCCCTCTGACAGCTGCGCATCCTGATAGCTCAGAGCACCAAAGATTGCCTTTTAGAGGGAAAACCCAGCTGCTTTAGTTCGTTTCTACGCTCCCCTTTTAGTTCTTCCCCCTGTCCGCACCCCCTCACTTCTAAGAAAGCTTGGGGTGGGTTGGCAGATGGACAGAGGGTGGGTGGGTCAGTTCCATCAGTTCCTAAGATCTCCGAACACTTAGAGAGTCGTTCTGCCCGCACTGGGGCTCAGTAGGGCCTCATGTGCTATTTATTTATGGTTGCGTACCAATTTGGGTTTTTAATAGAGCATTCTTAGGTCTCAGGGGTTCTTGCTCACATGGAATGTCCAATTTCAGTCCGGCGGCGTGCTTTTCTCCTTCAACCCAGCCTTCTCAAGTACTTTGTGCCATATATTTTTCATAGTAATGCTCATTGAAAGTGTAGGAGAGGCACTGGGGTAGTGAGAAAAGGACAGTGGCTTGTATCGAAATCCCAGCTCTACCATTTCCTAACAAAACGACCTTGGTCGAGTTTCTGAGGAAAGCCTCTGTAGTGCCCCTGCCTGTGAAGTGGGCATGAGCGTAAGGTGCGTGGTTGTGGTGTGTCTTTTGAGCTCTGTGGCTTAGCAGGCACTCAGTACACATTTCATGAGTCCATACCGCGTGCAGGCAGTGCTCTGTGCATTTAGAAAGATCCGTAAGTTCTACTTCTATGTTTTCTAGAATGTAGGCCATAAAGAAAAGCAGAGAAGAGGAGTGTGTATGTGTTTGTTAGTTTGTCTACTGCTGTGTAACAAATTACTCCAAACCTTAGTGTCTTAAAGCAACACATGTCTGACAGTTTCTGTGGTTCAGGAATTCAGAAGTACCTTAGGTGATTGCTTCTGGCTCGGATCTTTTCTGGCTCAGTTGCCATCAGGGTAGCAGCAGGGGCTGCCGTCATTTGGTCATCTGAAGGTTTGACTGGGGCTGGGCGATCTGCTTTCAAGATGGCTCACTCACATGGCCATTGGCAGGAGATTTCTGGTTTATTGCCATATGGGCCTCTTCACAGGCTTTCACAGCATGGGTGCTATCCTTCCCCAAAGTGAGTGATTCAAGAGGGAGAGAGAAATAGAGAGAGAGAACAAGACCAAAGCTGCAGGGCTTTTTAGGATCTGCTCTCTGAAGTCACAAACCATCACTTCTACTTCAATCTATTCCTGTAGACAAGAGTCACTAAGACCAGCCCATGTTGAAGGGCAGGCAAGTACACATCACCTCCTTAAGAAAGAAGTATTAAAAAAAATTGTGGATGAACTTTAAAACTGCCAGTATTCAACTGGAGAGGCACTATTTTGATGAGAGTCAAAAGCAAAAGAGGAAGTTGAAAATGAGTAACCTAAAAAGAATGAAATGACAGCTGGAAGATTGATAATGCGTAATTGCACATCAGTGATTCATTTCGTATTGGCCAACTAATCATTTTTAATTTTATTTATCACATGATATTGGAGCATGGCTAGGTATAATAGGATGATTTTGAAAAAGGGATATTTTTTAGACCGAAATGTTTCCTAATCATGAGATCTATTGAATTAGGCAGTAATCCTTTGGGGAGAGACGTTAGGGCCATTTAAAAACTGAGCCAGAGAGACGTGTGTGCTGGGAGGGAAAAAGAAAGACAGAATCTGTATTCTGCAAGCTTGGATATCCCCGATTCTATAATTCTAAATTACTTCACAGATTTCAAAATGCCAGTTTTCTTCCATATAATTAATTGCTTCACCAGATCAAATTGGAGAGTTCTTTTGGAAGTTGCGAAATGTTCTCATCTTCAACTTCCTTAGTGCCACTTAAAATAAAATGCATTCAAATGGTATTTTGGTTTGCTCTGGATTGTGGTTGCTTATGAGAAAGAACTGGACTCCCTGAGAGACACATCGGGGTGTCTACTTCTGAGCTGCAGCCGTAGTGACTCAGAATGCTGGTCCAGGGAGCAGGTTTCACCTCCCTCTCTGCCCTGTCTCTTGACTTTTTTTCCCCTTCAAGCAGAATTTAAATTTTGTAAGCTGTAAAAGGCCACTTTCGTCCTTATGTCTGCCTTTAGTGTAAGAGAGAAACTCCCAGGTTCCCTTGTGAAGATAATGGGGCATTCACCTTTGTTAAAGTTTTGTGCCTGACAGGTCACTTCTCTGCTTTTCCCTCAGACAATGGAATTGCGCTGGCTTCCCAGCCCGAGCTCCTACTACCTCGGGTCACTTACCTTCATTTCCTCCCCCTCATTCTTTCCTGTGTCCCTCAGCCCTCGCCACATGTTCTTTCCCCTTGTCAGAGAAAGAGACTCACCAGGTGACATGTATGTTATGAAAAGGAAAGGAGGATAAAAATGTGAACCGTTTTCCTTGGTTTGAGTGAAGCCGAGGGGAGGTTGGAGAAGTAGACGTATGTTCATAAACAGAAGTATGTGCAGGGCCAGGTAAAGATGTGGGGCGGGGGAGGTTGTCATGTTTGGGCATGCCTGTGTGCTGAAAATCATGGAGGGAAGGGGGAGTTCAGTTGGGTCAAAAGGATGGAAGGTGGAGAGAAAAGGAGGAAAGGTTTCCTAGGAGTAGAAGCTGTATGTGACGGAAGTAGGTGCGTGAGTGAGGACTGTTGGCCCGTCCTGCCTGGCGAATGCCTTGGCTTTCCATGGGGGATGCTGTAGGCCAGTGATGGTGAACCTTTTGAGCTCGGCGTGTCAGCATTTTGAAAAACCCTAACTTAAGGTTTTTCTGGTGCTGTGTCACATATAGAAATTTTTTGATATTTGCAACCATGGTAAAACAAAGACTTATATTTTTGAAATTTATTTTATATATTTAAATGCCATTTAACACAGAAAAATCAACCAAAAAATGAGTTCGTGTGTCACCTCTGTCACGCGTGTCTTAGGTTCGCCATCACTGCTGTAGGAGGTGAGGCTCCATTGGGTCTAGATGGAGGAGGATCCTAACTTTTTTTGAAGGAGGTTGATTTTGCAAGAAATATTTGTCAGAGAAATATAGGCTCTATGGAATCCTAATTC
This sequence comes from Myotis davidii, assembly GCF_000327345.1. Classification (NCBI taxonomy): domain Eukaryota; kingdom Metazoa; phylum Chordata; class Mammalia; order Chiroptera; family Vespertilionidae; genus Myotis; species Myotis davidii. The sequence goes on along the minus strand of NW_006293779.1, from coordinate 1,175,319 downwards.
TTAAGTGGCACTAAGGAAGTTGAAGAAGTGAACATTTCGAAACTTTCAAAACAACTCTCCAATTTGATCTGGTGAAGCAATTAATTATATGGAAGAAAACTGGCATTTTGAAATCTGTGAATTTAGAATTACAGAATCGGGGATATCCAAGCTTGCAGAATAGAGATTCTGGGACCCCAAAGAGAAATGGCCCCCACTTCATCAAGCTTGTGACTAAGTCATGAAATGTGTTCCTTGGTAAACACATCGCTCAATAGATATCTGTCCTTGCAGTCAGACTTGCTTCTCCACATACAGATAAACAGAAGTTATTTATGGAAATGCTGAGTGATAGACGGATAACAAATGCCTCCATCACGTCTCTTTGGGAAAACAACAAATGTGGGGATAAATAAATCCTAATTCAGTTCCAAATGAAGGGACAGAAAATGTGAGTCATGTGAAGCACATCTAATGCGCTTTCCCTGTGAGGCGCCCATGCAAACAAGCCAGGTTGCATGAGTCTTAGAGATGGAAGACAGGTGTGTGTTTACTGCTCTGTAACTTGTTCTGTTCACTCAGGGACACTAGTGATGTCCTCCCCTTGTGGGTTGTACTTAAGCCTCTCCCCCGCATGGCCACAGTGTAGCATCAGAAGCTGTGCTGCTGCAAGAAATGGTGTAGGTTCTTAAGGGAGGTGGAAATTTTCACATGAAAAGTGCATCTTTTTAGTAGTATTGCTCCCTTGGGAGGCACGAACAAAGAGTAACATCTTGAATGTTGAGGGCTAAAAAACGAACAGAAAACATCCCTTAGCAAACTCATTTAACCCTCTCCTAGTGTGGTTCCCATAATTGCTAGCATTCTAGATCAAGGCAGAAGATTGCATTGTCAACTCAGAACTGAGAAAACAGGTGCAGTGAGCTCCCTCACCCTCCCTGACTTTCTTCTTAGCTACCTTTTAAGCTATGAACTGATTTAAGTCCTATTGTCCCGGGAATGTGTTTCTTCAACTCTTTTTAAAAAAATGTTTTTATTGACGTTAGAGAGGAAGGGAGAAGAAGAGAGAGAGAGAAACATCAGTGAAAGGGAAACATGGATGGGCTATCTCCTGCACGCCCCCTACTGGGGATTGAGCCTGAAACCTAGCATATGCCCTGACTGGTAATTGAACCAGCAACCTCTCTAGGTGCATGGGACACTGCTCAACCAACTGAGCCACACCGGCTGTGCTCTTCAACTCTTTATCACAACATTTCAGACGCCATGGTTCATTCAGGATGGGAGGGCAACAGTAGGTTCTCTGGGTTTCAGAATTAGGAGCAGAGGAGAGAGTTCCAGATATGTTGTCCCAGACAGGGAAGGTTTTAAAGTCATGTGGGAGACATCACTGTGGGACAGCCTGGTACCCAGAGTTGCAGCCCCCCCCCCCCCCCCCAGAACTGTCCCTGTCGCTGCCTCTACTTGTGGTGCCTTCAGCAAGGCTGTCACCTCTTTCCTCGGACTGCAGTCCACAGCTTGTTCCTGGCTGTTCCTCGTCCACACACTGAAGTAGGCCTAGACAGTTGAACCCCGTCAGCGTCTAGGATGTTAAAGGAAAATACCTTAGAAAAGAGGTCAGAAAATGAAAATGCCCTAAAGCCATTGGTTTGTTTTTCTAGTTCTTCACTTTTATTACCAACTGTATTTTCTTTCTCCAAACACTGGGTCAGATTCTGCTGGGTAAGTAAACTACGATTAGTCTTTTGACTGTAAAATATATTATACCTTCAAAGATATTTGATTTTGTTCCCGGGATAAAAATAGGACCTTTAAAAAATATTTTTAGAGAAGAGAACTTACAATGATTGGTATTTAAAGGGGGAAAACTCCGAGGAAAAAAGGAAAGATAAAATCCCATAGTCACAAGGTGAGCTTTTTAAAGTCCTGCTGGGGCAGCATGGGTGTCTGGATGCAGGACAAGACTAAAGGCGAGAAAATGTGATTTTTAGGTGAAAATCTTAGTTCTAAAATCCCGAGTCAAGGCACAACAAAGATTAAATGAGAAACAGGAGATTAGGCCAAACTCCTGAAGTAAGTGGAAATTGGGGATGAAATCTACGGTGTCTATTGCTGGATCCATGCTAGTCATTCAGCCAATCTCCCCAAGCTGAGAATCAAAGTGTATTTCTCTTCCTTGCTGGTTTTTATGGCCTGGTGATAATTTATATCAGATCCCAGAGTCTGGGTCATAGTGTTTTTAATTTCTTAGTTGCTTTTTGCCTAACAAAGAAAGTGGATACTTAGTAAATCACAAATATGTTTATTATAAACTCAACTGTTGACACATCATAAATTTTATTTATAGAATTAAAGGAAATTTCCATCATTTGTCAGTTTGATTTTTTGCATATGTTGTGAAATTCTGGGAGCAAATAATTGTCTATTTTGCTATTGAAAAGTGTTTGAGAAATTTCTGTTTCCTGTTGTTTACTCAGTTATGCTCTCATTGGCATGATTAATTGAAAATTTTTACTTTTTTATATCATTTGCCATTTGGGGGTAACATTTTAATGATTTGGGGGAAAATGTATCTTGTAATAATTGCAGAGTTTCCTGATTAACAAGAACTGTGCTTTCCCTTGACCTGAAACTTCTATGGCTGAAACATTTATCTCTGACAAATATAGCATGTAACAGGGGTATTTGGAGGCTAAAGGTGTATAGGAGTGTTCCTTGGTGTGTTTTCTTTTTTTTTTTTTTAACACTGCTAACAATTACCCTATAGACACATACTGTTATTTAGCTTCCTGTCAGTGAAGTTTGTTCATTCATTCAATTATTTCTTGAGCACTTACTTATGACACATGTTGGGTATATAGTAGTGACCAGGACACTTCTGGAGTTTGTATTCTGGTGACAATAATCAAACACCACATATATAAAGTATTTACTAAAGTATATACTAAACTAGAGGCCCGGTGCACGACATTCGTGCACTGGGGGGAAAGGGTCCCTCAGCCTGGCCTGCGCCCTCGCGCCGGCAGTCAGACATCCCCCAAGGGGTCCTTAGTGCTGCTGCGGAGGTGGGAGAGGCTCCTGCCACTGCTGCTGTGCTCACCAGCCATGAGCCTGGCTTCTGGCTGAGTGGTACTCCCAGTACTGACCGCAAGGGGGCAGCTCCTGTATTGAGCGTCTGCCCCTTGGTGGTCAGTGCGCATCATAGCGACCAGTCATTCTGCCATTTGGTCGATTTGCATATCAGCCTTTTATTATATAGGATAGGAAATGTAAAGCAGGGTTTGAGGGATAGAAATGTGGGAGTGTTGCAGTTTCATGCCAGGTAGTTAGGAAAGGCCTCTTAATAAGGTGACATTCTGGAGAAGTCTTTGAGGAGTTGATGGAAGAAGCTGTGTATATGTGGGGAAGAGTATTCTAGGCATACGGGACAGCAAGGGCAAAGGCCCGAAACAGGGGTGTGCTCAATATTTGAAGAATAGCAAGGAAGCCAGAGTGGAGAGGGGTGTAGCAGATGAGGTCAGGGAGGTCACAGTTGTGGAGGGCCTCCTAGGTCATTGGCTTGTATTCTGATTTAGAGCGGGAACCACTGAAGGGAGGAGTGTCATGATCTAACTGACCTACATTTAAAAAGGATGCATTGAGTGCTGAGTGGAGAATAAACTATAGGAGGGGAAAGGTAGAAGCAGGAAGTCCAGGTAGGAGACCATCGAAATAATCAAGACAAAGGATGATGGTAGATTCCACCAGTGTTGTCATGGAGGTGCTGAGAAATTGTCAACTTCTGGAAATAGAGCTAAATAGGATTTGCTGCTGTGTTGAGTCTTTGGTGACACAAGGTCGAGAATTGACTTGCCATTTTCTGAGCTGGAAGACTTGCCAAAGAACAGGTGTGGATTTGGGTACATGAGACATTAGACATCTACTCAGCAAAGTTCCATAAGCAGTTGACTAGTTGGGTTCTTGGACACACACACGCACACACACCTTCAGTACTCATGTGCACACATGCATACACACAAGGGAGAGGTGGTCCAGGCAATACTTACACACTTTCTCTACAGAAGTCTGTAGATGGTATTGCCAAATCCATAAAGATTGAGCTCTGGAACCCTCCCTGGGTAACATCATGAGGAGCAGTGGTCCTCGAGGTAGGAGCAAAGTGTAGAAAGAGTATTCTATGAAGCCGTGTTCTCCTGTCAGAGAGGCTGAAAGTTTGAGTAAGAAAGAGCCAGAGAATTTGCCATTGGCTTTGGCAATACGAAGACCACTTCAGATGGGTGGCTTTGGTGAAGCATTGACAGGGAGAACTTGATTGCAGCAGGTTCAAGTGAGACTAGGAGGGGAGGTAGTAGAGAGAGCCAGTAGAGCAGCTCTTTTGAGGAGCTTTTCTGTAAAGGGAACAGAAATAGAGCATTATCAGCAATGGAGTGGAATGGGGACAATGGGAGGTGGGGTATTTTTGAAAAGTGGGAACCAGGGCATTATAGCATGTAATTTCTACTTTCTATAATTTCTGTTTTCTCTGAAACAGTAAGCAAGGCCATGCATGACTGTGCATGACTAGGTAGTGTCTGCATTTCTGCCCAAGTGGGTATTTTTGGCCTGTATTTACATTTTCAAACATGGTATTCATTTAACCCTTGCTTTTGATAAACAATAAGCAATTCTTTCGGAAACTCAGAATGGGTCCAAAAATTTATTCTTATGTGAAATGATTTAACAGGCTCTCCTTGTTGGCTTCTCTATAGGTCTGTCTCCTTACAGTATAAAAATGGAAGGAAATCACGTGTGTATGGGAAAGGGAGAGATGAATATCTGACATACAGTTGCCTTTAGTGAATATTAAGGGAGACTTGAGAGGCGGAGGAAGCTCAGATGTTTTCACTTATATCACCAATGTAGCAACTGTTTATCTGTGTCCCTCTTTGTTTAGTTACTTCTCCTTGGAAAAACTCAAGAGATGGTGTTGGATTGTAACTCTAGATGCTTAGCTGAAGAAGCGCCCACATCAGAACGAGACATCCCCTCTGAGTTCCCTCTTGGAGGGTTTTCCAGGACTAGGGCAATCTGATGAAGTCACAGACTTGATATAAATTTCTCTTTACGTAGCACCTTTCTCGAGGAACACAGAGTATTCTGTGGGCATTATTTTACCAGTTCAGGAGGAGTTACGTAAGCCTGGAGAGCCGAACAATCAAGCCCTGTTATTCTAAGCATTATTTAATACGCTGATGATTTGTCCTTCAAAGAATTTTTGGCCTTCGGGCAAGCAACGGACTGCAAGTGGGAGAATTAGCTATTAGCCTTGTTTCTGTCACTGCATCAGCGCCGGGGTCTCCTGGGACTGGCTTCGGTCATGGGCTGGGCGGTGGCTTGTCCTCACAGCGAGGCTGCGTCTGCCTCCCCAGGACATCGCCCGTGCTGGTGGGTCCCCCCGTGTGCGTTGGATGCGTGTCATGTGCTGTGGGTCGCAGCATTCTGGCTGCATGCAGGGGAGATGGTATTCGTTCCCGACATCTGATGTGAGTCTTGAACTTGTTCTGTTTATTTCTTTGGCTGCCGTGGCTTTTGGTCACATCCTAGTCTAACGACTGAAAGAGGGCAGCTGTGCTCTTTTCTAGCCCGAAGTCCATTTGTCGGGAACAAGACTCGCATTTTTGAATTCTTCCCCCTCATTAATGATTGGGAAGCAGCAATGAAAGCTTTTTTTTTTTTTTTTTTTTTAATATGGAAAGGGTATCGGCTTCTCTCCCATCCCTGTCGCCATTCACTCGGAATATCTGTGGTTTGCCTTCCCCCGGGTGCCAGCGCCTCTTCTCGGAGGTATAAACTCACACAGGGCCTGGCAGAAGCTGCAGACAGGATGTTGACTCTCGAGTGTCTTGACGGACTGACTGACTCGGAGGCCCCGTGGAGGTGCTCCGTGGCTCCAGGCAATCTGTGTTCCTAGCCAGGCCTCAAAGCCCACGGTCTGAAAGTGCTTGCTTCACAATTCTGGGGCCGGTGGACCGACGGGGATCTGAAAATTACATTTTTTTCTTTTTGGTCGGAGGGACCGAGCACGTGAAAGCTGTGCCCACAACCCCCTGTTAACTCCTGACCGGCCTGCCTCTTGCTTCTCAGGTGTGCGATCCTTAGTCAGCCCATAGGTGCCCCTTGGGATGGTCTTCTGCCACCCGTGTGACTGTGGGCTTCAGAGCTGTTTACCAGAATGCCCCCCGCATCCGTGAGGCCCCCCTCTGTGGGGTTGTCCAGTCATCCTTTGGGTCACTTCATTTATTTCATGTTTATTTGGAACGTGCTCCATGCAAGGCCCCAGGGGTCCACAAGTTTTCACTTAGTCAAGGCATTTGAGGAAGAGGCCTCTTAGGGACCAAGTGGCCTCCGTAGGAAAGGCCACTGTCACTCAATCCTCACAGAACTCTTGAGAGGTGAGGCGCGTTGTCTCAGCTTGTCACTGAGGCATCTGAAACTCTGAGCTGTGTTAACTTAGTTTTGAGAGTTCCCCAAATAAAGCATTTTAAAGGCACCTGAAAAAGAAACAACCCACCCACACAAATAATTCAGACTCTCTTTACACGATACCCTAGATATGTGGAAATGATTTGAAAGGAGTGTGGATAGGAAAGTGTATTTCCTGACCCACTTAATGTTTATGGAGATCCTCTTAAAGCTGTGAAGGACAATTGAGTGTCCAACAGTTGTGCTTCAACGCTGATTTTGAGGTTGACTCAAGTCATTTCTAATGAATAAATAAAAGCTTGCAGACACAGGAGCACCCGCTGAGGATCCAAGGGTCTGTTTTAGAATTAGATTCCTTTATACCAGAATTCTTGTAAAACACAAGGAGAAATATGACATAAAACATGTCTTCTGCTTCCAAGGAGATGTGAACATTGTAAAATTTCAGAATTAAGTCATATGAAACTGTCTCTGCCTTTTTGAAAATCCAGATGATTCTAAGCCAATTTTTTTTTTTTTTGGCAAAGAAATATAATCAGTTTTTAAAAACAATAGGCTCAGAGAATCTCAAGTGCCTGTTAGGGACTACTGGAGCTGGGAGGTGAATTGGGAATGACGACAAAGCGCTTGCTTTTGTTGGATGTCTTCGGTTGCCGGAGGGAGCATAATTTAGGTGCCGAGGCGAGCATCTGCAGGGCAGGTGCCACGAGTTAATGCCAGAGAAGACAAAATAGTTGGCACACCACTTCTCATTTCGTTATTGAACCCAGAGCCAGAAAAAATATGTTTATATTCTTTTGAAGTGGGACTATGTTGTCTCTTTTTATCCTTGGGCTTCACACACACAAACTATTCTCAAGATATTTGTTAAGCATCGTTTAACAGCTTAGAGTGTAGGCTGATTTCTTTTTGTGTGTGTGCTACTGTAAAGAAATAAAACTGATCGTCAGATCTGAATTCTGTTGTCGTTTGTAAAATCTCTGAGATACAGTCGTAGAAAAGTTTGAATGTCATCTAAGCATTTAAAGCAGGAGTTGGCAAACTGTTTCTTTCAATAAAGTTTTATTGGAATGCAGCTGCCCCCCACTCATTTACATATTGTTTCTGACAGGCTGCTTTCCTATGACCACTGCAGCACTGAATAGTTGCAAGAGTCCTTCAGGCCCGGAACCCTGACATAGTTACTATTTGGCCTTTGAGAGGAAGGTTACTGCACACCATGTTGTAAGGTGTTGGAAGACTGGCCACAAGGGTCTCTCCCCACCTCAGATTGTGGGTCCTGACCTCCTGTGTTTGTTAGAAGCACCGGTGCATGCAGAAGAAATGGCCTCGGAAAAAAACATTGGAAAAGAACGGGTGGTATCTCTCCTCCGGAGGAATTGTTTTCTATTGTAAAGTGAAGAGGACCCACCCGGGCTGGTGTCTTCACGTCCCTCTAACTGCAGCCTTCTTTGTTTATGTGGCAGTTATCTTTGTGAACTTGAAGGCCTACCGTGTGGAGGAGGCATTAGACTGAGTCCTGGGCCGCTGAAGTAGGACTTGTGGGTGCAGCCGACTGTGAGGCTACACTTCAGCTCCAGAAGGAAGAGCGCTTGCTAGGAACTGCCCGTAACCGCATGGGCCCACTTAGCGGAGAGTGAGCTCCCTGTCAGTAGACTCATTTCCATCAAGGTTGTGTCCGAGGACCTTGGAGGCCCCATTCCAGCCTTAAAATTCTAATGGCCTATTTGGTTATGGTTCTTTGTTTCCAAACTCAGATGTTGTTGACAGTTTCTTTTGTTGAGGGCCTGCCTTATGATATTCTCTTTACTCCTAGTTGTAGAATTTCCACTCAGCCAGCCCTCCTGTGGCTCTGGACGTTGTCCTTTCCCTGGATCAAGCTTAATTTGACTTAGTTGTTCCAGGCAGCAATCTCTGGTGTTAACCTATGCCGCCATCTTCGGTTCCCACAGGAATTGTTTTCTATTGTAAAGTGAAGAGGACCCACCCGGGCTGGTGTCTTCACGTCCCTCTAACTGCAGCCTTCTTTGTTTATGTGGCAGTTATCTTTGTGAACTTGAAGGCCTACCGTGTGGAGGAGGCATTAGACTGAGTCCTGGGCCGCTGAAGTAGGACTTGTGGGTGCAGCCGACTGTGAGGCTACACTTCAGCTCCAGAAGGAAGAGCGCTTGCTAGGAACTGCCCGTAACCGCATGGGCCCACTTAGCGGAGAGTGAGCTCCCTGTCAGTAGACTCATTTCCATCAAGGTTGTGTCCGAGGACCTTGGAGGCCCCATTCCAGCCTTAAAATTCTAATGGCCTATTTGGTTATGGTTCTTTGTTTCCAAACTCAGATGTTGTTGACAGTTTCTTTTGTTGAGGGCCTGCCTGTAGAGGCCTCTTCGATGATTTTCTGAAAGTATAATCGTGGTAAAATAAAAGCAGTTTAAGAGGGGAGACTTGCTTCTGGTGGGCAGGGGAGGGTAGAGGAGGGACCCAGGGGCCGCAGATCGGGCACTGTTTTCTACTGGCCCTAAAGCCTCAAAAAACGAACCAACTGTCTTCAGCCGCTGCTACCATCTTTGCTTTCTGCCTGGGCTCCCGGAAAGAGAAAAGACTGGCTGCCACAGATATAGAAATAAGTTAGAATAGGGTTTCGGTATCACACTTTGCCAGAGAGTTCATAGTGGGACTTGGCTGTGAACAGCAGCTCTGGGTGAGGCCATACATTCTCTGGGCAGCTCTGCTGTTAGAGGCCAAGAGTGGCCGTAGACAGTGCATGCATGAATGAGTGTGGGCGTGTTGCAGCAAAACTTTATTTATAAAAGCAGGCACCGGGCCAGATTTGATCCGGGGGCCATAGCTTGCTGACCCCTGATATGGACATTGAAAGCTAGAACTGGCTAGAAAGCATCCATTCCAGTTCTTTCCTGTCTTAGAGGAAAGGTGAAATGACAGGTCCAAAGTCACACCAGGCTGAGCCAGGGCTCCAGCCTAGAACCTGACATTTAGATTCGTGCCCATTTTATGCATCTGTGCAGCCGAGTTACAGCGTTTGGTTGATCGAGGGTCCTGCGAGTGCAGCAGCGAGAGCTCCAGGGTGCTATTTGAATCGAGGCAGCCGTGCAGCCCTGCGAGCTGGCCTCACTTTTCCCGAGATGGACCCTGTTCACACTCAAACAAAATATACGTTGCGTACGTCTACACGGAGAAAGAACGCCCCGGAGTTGTGAAAAAGCCGGGCTCCCGCAGCTGCGTCACGGGATTCGATCACTGCGGCCGGCGGTGCCAGGAGATTTGAGACAGATGTTTTCAGACATGCCGCATGCCTAAAACATTTCCAGGGGTCGGGCTGCAACGGTGACTTCATAAGCGGAGAAACAGGGAAAGTATGCGAGGCGAGGACACAAGCGTTTATTCACCACGAGGTGCATGGCCAACCTCTTTGCATTACATCTGCCTGTCAGGGTTGGCTCTTTCATCTGTCGTGCCCTCGGTACTGCTCTTTGTCTGCCCGTGAATAAAGTGCAGCATTGTGGTTAGTAATCCCACTGCAGTGACTCGACTTCAAATGTGGTTTTGGAGTGCATCCCAGAGTTCTGTTTGCTAAGCTTCCTACTCCTGTTTCAGAGACACCACTGGATACAGAGCAGCGAGCACTGACGGCTTCCCTCCTTCCTTAAACCTGTCGGGTTGTGGGCTCTCTCTTTCCCCCTCGCGCCCCTTTTCTTTCTTTTTTTCACCTTCTTTTTTTTTTGGAAACCTTCTGAGGCAAGTTCATGGATACTAAGCTGATGTGTTTGTTGTTCTTTTTCTCCCTGCCTCCGCTCCTAGTGAGTAACCACACTGGCCGCATCAAGGTGGTCTTTACTCCGAGCATCTGTAAAGTGACCTGCACCAAGGGCAGCTGTCAGAACAGCTGTGAGAAGGGGAACACCACCACTCTCATTAGTGAGAATGGCCATGCTGCCGACACCCTGACGGCCACGAACTTCCGAGTGGGTGAGTTCCTCCACAGTCCCTGACTGTCCTTATCGAGTAGTTTTATGAGATCGTAGCATTTAGATGCCGCCCCCCCCGCCGCCCCACTGCCCATTCACACACTGCTCTCTGTTTGAATGGGTTTCTCTGAGTCTAAATATGCTTCTTCCCCCACTCCCCCCAAGAGACCTTTTAAATTACTTTTGGAATAATTTTTAGACTGGTTCTTAGAGAAATGGCAACTAGGGTATTGCCCCTTACTGCTTATCATTGAGGCAGCCGTGTGGTGATGGGGACGTATCAGTTGGACGGAAGGAAATAGTTTGAGATGAAGACCACAACTTGGGCTGATTGACCAGATCTCCTCTCCTCAGTGATACATAGGATTTATGTTAGATGTGACCCCTGTTGTAACGTTTGGAAGGTGGTGATTAAGTTTAAATTTGTACTCCACAAATATGTTCTAAAGAAATTTTAAAAATTGTTGGAGCCCTGTGTTTTAGCCTGTAGAAAGGGACACGGACTTGCACCTTTGGCTGTGTTTCTGCTCTCTATCAAAAACCTGAATTATAAATTGATAGAGGACATAGATTTTGGGGGGATATATGCTGGTGGATTACTGTCAGCACTAGAAACCTTTGAATATTTCATAAATAATTTAAATATGAACCATAGTCATGACTGACTGCAAGAAAAAAAGGCTTTTAACTTTTTTTTAAAAAATTTTTGTTTCTTTTTTACTTTTTTGTAAGTGGGGAAAGTATTGCGGTCCACCGAATGCTGTCACACTGCCAGGTTGTCATTCAATACAGTATTTTTGTCACGGAAAAATGTCTTTTATTATTTCTTTGACCAATTATGGTTTGCCATATGTACTCAAATAATCACAGACACCCACGTTACTTTACGAGTTACTCACAAGAATTACCCAAATGTCAGACAGATAATAACACTGGCTAGATCTGGTCTTTTTATGGAATATTGCTGTTTAGTCTTGGGAGTGTATGTCTCGGGGGTGGGGGGGTAAGAGAAGGGGGGGTGTCTATTTCAAACTGATTTCCATCAAGACAGAACACAGGGAGGCAGCTTGAGGTCCTTATTTGCTCTTGAATTATTCTGCTTTATTGCGACTCCTAATCCTTATGAGGTCTCACTCAGGTTGATGTTCGTCTGTACTTGGAAAAAGCATGCGCCATAGCTACTATTTAAAAAGGTATTGTGAGTTTCCTGGCTACAATAGGGGTGCTTTAGGCATCTTTTTAAAAGAATTTAGCTGTCAGGTGCCAAATGGCACATTACGCTCAGCAGGGCAGAGAGCCGAGTCTAATGGGAAGTGTGTGGAACTGACGATCAGGAAACCGGATTCTGGTCCTTGTCCTGCCACTAATGACCAGCTAATCCACAGGACATGACAGTTCATATTTCTGAACCTCAGTGTTTCTCATCCATAAAACAAATGGCTTAGGTGTCGTGCTCCCTGAAATGCAGTGCACCTCTAAAACCTTATGCGCTTGAAAGAGGAATAAGTAATATGATTTTCAGGCTTTTTCAGAGGGTTATAGACACGGAGGGGGAAGGGAAAAGACAGTTCCAAGCAGGTTATTGTGGGCTGAATGGCTTTTCTCACTTTTACTTTTCTTGATTGTTTTCCTTCCTCTCCTTGCTGTCCCTCCTCCATCGCCAACAACGCCTGCTCCCCCACCCCCTTGCATTTTTCACAAATCCTTACAGTAGGAATGACAAAGTAATCGGATGGGTGATAATTTTTTGGCTCACAGTGTATTCATTTTGAAACTAAATATTTAAAGACTTTGAGAAACAGAGGAAGTCTGCTTGTTAAAACACGCCACACACTTTCGTCCTCTGGCATTTGAGCAAATGTTTAGGAACAGAATACAGGTAACCTGTTCAAAATTTAAAATGCAGAAAAATTATTTACAGAAACATTTCAAAACCAGCACTCAACTCTGTCACAAAAGGATTGGCAGGGTAGTTTAATAAAAGCAAAGTAAAATAAAAGAGGGTGTGGGCGGGGTGGTAGTAAGGAACAGTTTCACATCGGAAATCATGGGAACTATTTCATTTACATCCTGAGCTATATCTACTGGATAATTTGAGGGACAAGTTTTATTTTTTTCAAGAATGGCAATTTTGTAAAATTTATAGATTATGGTTCTTCAGACAAACAGAAAATTTTATAAATCCATTTTTCAGACATACATGATATCTTTGTGGACTTTACTGGTTTAACAGAACTTTATTAATTACATAGAAAAGTGGTTTTTCAAATGTATTGCTTTTCTCCCTATATAGATATTTGTTTATATTATATTAAATCTTTTGACACATAAGATACGTGTATACGGAAAAATAGAACAGTGTGAGGAAAATCCAAAATTTACTGTAACTTGTTAGCAATTCTCCTTGGCCTCCAATAACTTGTTAACTACTGTTTTTGGTTATAAAAGATGGGGGCTGGCAAAATCTTTCTGTAAAGGGCAGATGGTAAATATTTTAGACCTCTCAGCCATACAGGTTGTGTCCCAACCACTCAACCCTGTCCTGGTCATCACAGCAGCCGTAGACAGTATGTTCGAGAATGGGTGTGGCTGTTGCAAAAACAGTCAGTTGGCCACATTTGGTTTGAGTGCCATAGTTTGCTGGCCCCTGCTCCAAGAAGTCAGAATAATACAGGGAAAACCATATGGACTTCATAGTCAAGGCACCTTAATGAAATAATCCATTTTGATCATTGGAACAGCAGAACAGCTTTTGAATTTACATGGTGATTTCCAGGGGTGTGTGTGTGTGTGTGTGTGTGTCTTAAAGAAATGGAAGAAATATTATTGTCACTGCTTTTTTCGATAAGGAACCGTAGGCACAATGGCTTATGTGAGTTTGCCTTAGTACAGATTAAGTCAGCGAGATGTAGATCTTAGATCTCCTTATGTCCCCTGTTTACTTAACTCCATGAGGCCTGACCATGATGTGTAGGAGGGACAAGGTGAAGGGCCTTGTGGAGGGCTGAGTGTGTGGGAAGGCTCAATGATATAATAGAAAATAAACAACTGAGACGCCAACAGCCTTGGGTTCAGATCTGGCTTCATTAAGCCCTTGGGCACGTTCTGGCTTTCATCTTCTTGGGTCCGTGTCGCTCCGCTGCACGATGCAGGGGATGACCGGTCTGCAGAGGGTGGTTCTGTAGGAGGCACAGGGTTAGCCTCTTCCTTCTAGCCTGCGTTTCCTGTGCTGGTGTTTCTGGCCCCTGCTGATGGTGAGCTGGGCTGTTCCGATGCGAGAGGCAGGCGCGCTTTTCATTACTCTTCAGCACATGCTGTCTGTTTTTGAGTATTCAGCTGGGGAAATCTTAAGTATAACTTCCACTTAATGTGCCTTTAATAGTGAGGCCCGAATGAGGATGACATCCAAGAAAAGTACTCTGAGATTTTAGAATAAACTCATTTTTATGAACGTGATATTAGTGTGATGTAACAGAGTATTTACACTAAGTGGTATTTCCTATAACATAAGCAGATTTTTAATTATAATAACGTTGTGTGTGTGTGTGTGTGTGTGTGTGTGTGTGTGTGGCATTCCGAGCTTTGCCTTCTTGTTCTCCCTGCCTTTGCCTTCTTAGAAAATGGAAACATGTCCCCAGTTGGGTGGGCAGCAGGTTAACTGTTGTTACTTTAGCGGATTCTTTCCATTCCATAGGGATATAGTGAAGATGACCTTCTGGTATTTTTAAGTTGTTTATAGAATCACAAGTTCCTCTAATAAGAAGAGCATAGGAATTCATGTTGTCACAGCTAGAGCATTTCAAATAAAATAATACTGCCCCTTGGCAGAAGTTATTTATAGAGACATTGAAAAGCCATTGGGATTGCTAAAATAACACATTTGGTTTGTAGGATGCTTTCTCTGAGAGGTTACCAGGGCCTTGCATTCCATTAGCACCAATTGAATAATTAATTCGATAATTTAAAAAGTAAGTTCCCCTATGTTACTTTATTTGATGCTTTTTCCCCCTGAGAAAAAGTAAATGGTGGTATTACATTTTGTAGATATGCGGACCAAGGCTTTCGTGATTTGCTTCAAGGTGACTTTAAATCACTTTTCCTATCCAGGAGTCCAAATACCTCCTGCCCTCCCATGGTGCCTCCTGGGACCAAATATTGAGTGATTATATATAAAACACTGTCTTTGATTTTCCAGGAGAGGCAGATCCTACAGCTGCCCTCTCAGAGCGTATATTTGAAGGAGATGAGGAGTGTACATAAATAACCTTAACTCAAGGTAGAAATCTCCCTGCAGGAGCCCAGAGGGGGAGGAGCTGTTCCTTTGAGCTGAGGAGGGATGCTCTGAGAAAAGGGGTAGCATGCAGTTTTTCTGTGTAGTTCACCAGGCCACCCCCAGCTGCTAAACAGATTGGCTCATGGTGGGGTCTAGGTAAATGCATGTGGCTGGTTGGCAATGGAGGGGCAGGGGCATTCAACTTAAAACATTGGTAGGTTCTAAAATAAAGGTGGACGGGAAGTAGAGGGAAAGGAGAGGTAAAGTTGATGTGGGAAGTATTTACCCATCAGAAATAGGCATGGAGACAAGAAGGCACAGATGGTTTCTGGGAATTGGCAGTAGTTTCCCTTAAATATAGAAAGAATAAAAGGGAGTGACAGATGACAAGTCCAGGAAAGTAGATTGGGGCAAGGCTATGAAGGGGCTTCGATTGATGTCAAGCTTAGGAATTAGGACTTTGCTCTTGTGGATCTTACCGTCCTCTGGAAAGGGGACATTGACATTGATCATTTCGTAGAAAAGAGGGGAGTTGTGTGTTTAAGGTAGGAAACTGGTGTTTTGATAGTCTTAGCTTCTGAATAGCCCCTAGTAACGGTGACAACCTGGAGACGCCTTGAACTGCCCTGAGGTTGGCGTGCTGCTCTGCTGCAGCTTAATCCTCCAGCCTTTGATGGGGAATGGAGGCGGGCCATGCTGCCGCACTCATTATGTAGGCTCTCCTCCTAAGGAGGGAAGAAAATTCTCTCACCACGAGGCTTTAAATAAATCAGCACTGCTCAAGGAGGAGGAGGCATTGAGATTTTTTTTTCTGGCAACTTAGTTCAGACACTGAATCTTTCGTCGTCTGCCAGTTGTCATTGTTTGGATCCCTTGATGTTTATCCAGCACAGAAACCAATCCAATACCAACATGCCACTTTTTGATGAACTGGGGCATATATTTCCCCCGTAATGCATGGCTACAGGTTTTATGTTGTTTAAAGATGATCCAGTGCAATACTAAAAGAAAGCGGTTGCCTTTCATTTGGGCAGTCGAGAATGCGTAAGAAGTTGTCAAACTACTCCCACATACGATCTTTTCAAATGATTTCATTTTTTAATACTGAGTAAATGTCATAATGTAAGGCATTTCCTTTTTTATTTTATTTAAGCTGTGGAGCACCCAACAAAGGCTGGTATTAGGAGCACTGATTCATTTACCGTATTTTAATTGAGCGCCTGCTCTGTGCCCAGGATTGGTTTAGGCATTAGAAATATAGCAATGAAGAAAATAGACAAAGTCCTTGAACACGCAACATTAAAAAATATCATGCGGCTATATAACATGTATGAATCTTGTATGAATCAACATGTGTGAGTCAACATATATGAGTCTTATGCTAAGTGAAATGAGTCAGCCACAGAAAACAAATACTGTATGATTTTACTGGTATGAGTTACCTGGAGCAGTCAGATTCGTAGAGGGAGAAAGTGGTGGTTGTCAGGGCTTGGTGAAAGGGTGGAGATAGAGAATCATTTTAATGGGCACAGAGTTCAGTTTTGCAAGATGAGAAAGTTGTGGAGATAGAATGCACAACAGTCTGAATGTACTTAACATTATAGATACTTGGAAATGCTCACGATAGTCAATTTTATGTTACCTATATTTCACCATAATTAATAATTGCTACTAGAAATACACTGTAAGGAGCATTCTCTATGATATAACTTCAGGGAGTGATAAATGCTATGAAGAAGTACAGTGCTGAGAGAGGGACAGAGAGTGGGGTGTGGGAAGGTGAGGACTGCTCTTCTCGACAGCCAGGAAGGGCTCCCTGGTGAGATGATCCCAGACCAGAGACCTGAATGATGTGAATAGTGAGCTCTGAGAGGGAACATCACAGACCTTATAACCGGGCTCTGTGACTATGCTGGTTATTTTATCTAAGCTGTGGAGCATCTTCCAAAGGCTGGTGTTAGGAGAATTTATATAAACTTTTCTGATACATCCTGTTGGGTTAGGTTTTATGTGGGTATTGATATTGCATTGTATCAGGGTAACCTTTGTGTAATATCTGTTGATAAAGAACCTCATACACAGAAAATAGAGGCAAGCAAGTCATTGGGTAAAAAAAAAAAAAAGGTGCTGAAATGATTGCAGAAGGAATCTAGGTTATGGATAATAAAAAGTGTAGGGACATCAGTAAAGAAATGAATGACTAAAAATGCTGGATCACCTCTTTCCCAAACATTATCCTATAAAATAAAAGCCGAATATGCTAACTGTCTGGTCATCTGGCCATTCAACCAATCAAAACAAAATATGCTAATGATATGCTAAGGCTGCTCAACTGTTTGCTATGACCAGCACTGACCACCAGGGGGCAGATGCTCCAACCAGTAGGTTAGCTTGCTGCTGGGGTCTGTCCGATTGGGACTGAGTGAGATGGGCTGGACATGCCCTAGAGCCCTCCCATGGTCCCTCCCTGGCTGGCCAACCTCCCATGTCCTTCCCCGGCCCCAATTGTGCATTGGTGGGGTCACGGCTGGCGAGCACAGCTGTGGTGGTGGAGCCTCACCCACCTCTGCAGCAGCGCTAAGGATGTCCGACTGCCGGTTGAGGCCCACCCCACTTCCCATAGGGAGCAGGCCTAAGCCGGCAGTCAGACATCCCCTGAGGGCTCTTGGACTGTGAGAGGGCGCAGGCCGGGCTGAGGAACCCCCACCGAGTGCACAAATTTCATCCACTGAGCCTCTAGTTTCCTATAAGACAGATCACATGATTTGGGTACAGAGCTGTTTTTTAAGGAAGGGAAATAAAACTGGTTCCTGCTTCTGAGGGCAGGTGTGTGTGTGTGTGTATGTGTGTGTGTGTGTGTAAGGGAGAGTGCCCAGTGAAGGAGGGCTGCATGGGAAGGTGGTTCCAGGGGTTAGTTGGGCCAAGGAAGGCAATAGTTGGACCCTAGGAGCCAAAATCAGGAGAAAATGAGGCCCTGTTTGGTTGAAGAGGAAGATTCCTCAAGATGAGCAAGTAAGGGCCTCACAGTGACCGTCTGAGTCTAAGTCTGCAGTCAGGACCGTTTGGAAGAAACTAACCTTTGGTAGAAGAGAGTTCAGCAGTCTGCTTGCCCAGCGCGGGAGGCGTGTGTGATTGATTGAACCGCTTAAGCCATCCCTGGCCTGTGTCACGGGGGTGGACGGGACTCCACAAACGGGCTGTCCTGGGCTAGCTTAGAATAAATGACCTTTCAAAATTCCTTGGAGTCTGTAACACGATGTCACAAAGTGTATATTCTTCCCTCCTCTGTCAGCTCAGGCACATGGAACGATCTTTGGAAAACTCCAAACTGCTTAGCATGGCCTGCGGGGCCCTCAGGATTAGCTGCTCCCTGGCTCCCCGGCCTTCACCGTGGCTGTGCCCCTTCCTCTCTGCTTCTGGCAAACTGAGCTTCCAGGGAGACCAACGGGCACTGACTGCCCCAGGGCCCCGGTGTTCCCACTGCCGCCCTGCCTGGGGGCGCACTGAACCCACCCAGCCTTGGCAGAGACCCATTGCTGCTTCAAGAGTCAGCGAGCGCCACTCACACCACAAAACCTCCCTCCCCTGTGTTTTCACACCGGATTCTTCCACTCCATTCTCAATTGCTTGGGGACAGGGCCCTGTCTACTTCCTGCTGGCATCTCCAGTGCCAGCGCTGGGCCTGGCTGTGGAGATGCTGAATGCATTTTTGTTGACAGAGCACATTGTCTATGCAGGTGGCCGTGTGATGGGGGTGCACACACAATTTTCCTGATACGGCTCCACCCGGAATTCTCAGACACCTGAAATCACAGGCGTAAAATAACCACCTGAGAGTGTGTGGGGGTCACAGGGAAGGAGAAACATACAGGCCACCTGTGTAGCACTTTGTCCGGAGCTGAACTTGACATTTTGAACACTGACTGCGGAGGACATCCCATGCATGGCCAAGTGCAGTCCTGTTTTCATACCTTCAGCTGCTCCCGCTGCGTGGCGTTGCTGCTCCCCGCTCCGGCAATCTGCCTGAATCTCGGCCTCAAGGTCCGTTTCAAACATTGCTGCCTGTGCTGGTGTTCTCTTCCCTGTTGACCTCTAGCCATTCCCATGTCAGTGACACGTGGGGTCTGGCTCAGGTGGATGCCTGGCTGGTCTTGGCAGCCTGGGCTGGTGGTCAGCCTCGCTGATCCCACCCGGTAAAATGCATCAGCGCTGCCCTGAACTTCTTTGCGGGGCTGCTCCACGGCTGCCGGGAGCAGCAGGCTGAGGGTGTCCCCGGGCACCTTGGATTGATCTGAAGAAGGTCTTTCTCTTCTGAAGAGAACATCCTATTAATTTGCATCCCCTGAGACCCGGGATATGGGGAGAGAGCTTACATCTCCTGGGGTTCGGGTTGGGTATGTTCCTTGTGCACCACGGAGACCGGGTTCCCTTCATGAACTGATCCTGGCGGCACAATAGCTGCAAGAGAGACCAAGCAGGATGTTTCTATTATCCGCTCTCGCTGCTCCTCTGCTACGAGTGCACAGAGGCTCTTTATTTGCTCAGTGAGACTTGCTCTGGGCAGACTAGACTGCGTACAAACTAATGTCGGATACTAAGTTATCACACGGCAGACACACGTAGCAGCACCCCGTCCCTCTGCCTTGGATTGAGCACCCCCTTATGGGGGTTCACTTGCTTACCTAGGAGCTCGTGAAGGTTGCCAATCTTGCTGGCAATGGTGGGAGCACTGAAACCATGGAGCGCTTTTTGGAACCAGCAGCTGTGGGCAGGAGGACAAGTCATCGTTTTGAATAGATGGCGTCGGGGGGGATCTCCAGTGCTGTTTGATTGTAACATAGGCTCCTGCTTCATGCTTTTCTTTGGTTTGCTATCCTTTCTGTAATTTGGGCTCCAAGGCTAGAGTACATTGAAGGAAGCAGGACTTAAAGTAGATACTGAAATCACATTTATGGGATAAGTATATCCCCACAGCATTTATTGGCATATGTGTTGGCTTTGGCATCTCTTTATATAAAAGGCTAATATGTAAAGTGGCCCCTTGGGTGTTCGACCGGGAGACCAGGAGTTTGATTGCTTGCTATGACATGTGCTGACCACCAGGGGGTGGCACGGAATGAAGGAAGGCCCTAGCCAGCAGCCAGCAGCTGGCAGCTGGGGAAGGAAGACCCCGGCTGGCAGCTGGAAGGCCCCAATCAGTCCTAATCACAGGCCAGGCCTAGGGACCCTACTCATGCACTAATTTCATGCACTGGGCCTCTAGTCCTATATAATAAAAGCCTAGGTGGTGCCACATGTGACATCATCACAAGATGGCCACCACAAGATGGCTGGCAGGGGAGAGCAGTTCCGGGTGATTGGGCCAGCAGGGGAGAGCAGTTGGGGGCAATCAGGCCAGCAGGAGAGCAGTTAGGCATCAATCAGGCCAGCAAGGGAGCGGTTAAGGAGCAATCAGGCTGGCAGGCAGAGTGGTTAGGGGCAATCAGTCAGCTAGGCGAGTGGTTAGGAGCCAGCAGTCCTGGATTGTGAGAGGGATATCTGGCTGCTGGATTAGGCAGCCAG